>NC_088889.1:43709360-44009360 GCF_037157495.1 Lathamus discolor
TTCCTTGTTTCTATCAAGAGGAGGAAACAAAGCTCTTTTCTTGTTTTGCTTTACTGCTCAACTGTTTGTGTGGTTTGCAACTATCCTAATTTTTTTCTTTATTTCTTTCTTATGAAGGTCTTATTCTGAATTGTTTTGTTAAATAAATCACACTGTGGTCTAAAAAAAAAATAAATCTATAAATTTAACCAATATGATGATAAGTGGAAATTTTAAGCACAAGACATTCTTCATAAAAATTGTTGAGTTTTCTGTTTAAAAATGAATTCACAGAAACTAAGTCTGATGAAACAAGCAAAACTGAAACATGCAGGTAACTCTGAGTCTGCAAATTGTCATTAGCATAGATGTGGTATTTGTAATAGTGACTTATTTCCCATTTAAAAAATAATAAGAGAACAAATCTTTAGTGGTATATCTACTTTCTTTAGTCATTAATCCTTAGCACCAAGCCTTCATAAATATGGTGACAGACACAGAGTAATTCTCATATTTCAGAAAAGGTCAATCAAAAATAGATATGGTAAAAAATCAGTCAATAAAAAATCTTATAAGGCTAAACTTTGCACTCACTCTTTTCAAGTCACTCATTAGTCATCTACAGTGCCCTCAATGACATTTTTAACATATTATTTCAAGTCTTTTCTTTGTTATTAGGAAGGGAAATATTTTTAGTTTACAAAGAGCCATCTGTATTTGAGGTTTTGTTCACCCTAAATGAACAATTTCCCAGCGGACAAGGAGCTAGTTCTGTGACAGGAACATTAATAATACCTGGAAACATCTACTGCCTCATTTAATTTTTATTTTTTTATAAAGAGACTTGTAGTTTTATGGGGAAATACTGGAAGAACAAAAAGGAGAAAGAAAGAAGAGGTAGGAAATGACATTTTGTGGCTAAAGCTGGTTTAATTCTTCATTGTTTAACCTTTCATCTTTTAAATTACTGCTTAAAACTACAGTGCTAAGCCTCTAGTTTCAGTTTCAGTACAAGGAGGTGCACCTTTGCATAACAGGCCATTCCTTTAAGGGTAAAATTTCTAAAGATAGTTAAACGACTTGGGTATCACTTTGAACTTGAAATATAGTAGATGTGTTCTAAGCATTTTTTAAAATCCCTGGAAATAGCTTAAATGACCAAATATATATTTTTTTTTTATTTTCTAGCTCTACTCCTGATATCAAACAAGCATTAGGAAGTCTAATATAAGAATATAATTATGAAATTTATCATAGAATCACAGAATAGTTAGGGTTGCAAAGGACCTTAAGATCATCTAGTTCCAACCCACCTGCCATGGGCAGGGACACCTCACACTAAACCATGTCACCCAAGGCTCTGTCCAACCTGGCCTTGAACACCACCAGAGACGGAGCATTCACAACTTTCTTGGGCAACCCATTCCAGTGCCTCGCCTCCCTTACAGTAAAGAAGTTCCTCCTTATATCCAGTCTAAACTTCCCCTGTTTAAGTTTTAACCCGTTACCCCTTGTCCTATCACTACAGTCCATAAGGAAGAGTCACTCCCCAGCATCCCTATAGTCCTCCTTCACATACTGGATGGCTGCTATGAGGTCTCCGTGAAGCCTTCTCTTCTCCAGGCTGAACAGCCCCAACTTTCTCAGCCTGTCTTCACACAGGAGGTGCTCCAGTCCCCTGATCATCCTCGTGGCCCTCCTCTGGACTTGTTCCATGTCCTTTTTATGTTGAGGACACCAGAACTGCACAAAATACTCCAAGTGAGATATCAGGAGAGCAGAGAGGAGGGGCTGAATCACCTCCTTTGACCTGCTGGTCACACTCCTTTGGATGAAGTCAAATATGTTTGATACAGTTGGCTTTCTGGGCTGCGAGTGCACACTGAAGCTGGCTCATGTTCATTTTCTCATCGACCTGCAACCCAAGTCCTCCTCTGAAAGGCTGCTCTGAATCTCTTCTCTACCCAACCTGGAGGTGTGCATGGATTGCTCTGACCCAGGTATAGGACCTTTCACTTGGCATGGTTAAACTTCATGAGGTTGGCATCAGCCCACCTTACAAGCGTGTCGAGGTCCCTCTGGATGGCATCCCTTCCCTGCAGCGTATCAGCTGAACCACACAGCTTGGTGTCATCTGCAGACTTTCTGAGGGCGCACTCAATCCCACTGCCCATGTCAGCGATGAAGGTGTTGAACAAGACCATCCCAACACCGATCCCTGAAGGACACCACTCATTACTGGTCTCCAGCCGGACATTGAGCCATTGACTACAACTCTTTATGTGCAGCCACCCAGCCAGTTCTTTATTCACTGAGTAGTCCATCTATCAAACTGATGTCTCTCCAATTTAGAGAGAAGGATGTCATGTACAGCGTTGAACACTTTGCATAAATCCAGGTAGATGACATCAACTGCTCTACCCTTGTCCTGGAGTTCCATTGCCCCATCATAGGAGGCCACCAAATTGGTCAGGCAGGATTTCCCCTTAGTGAAGCCATGCTGGCTGTCACGAAGCACCTTGTTGTTTTTATCATGTGCCCTAGCATGCCTTCCAGGAGAATCTGCTCCAAGATTTTGCCAGGCACAGAGGTGAGGTTGACTGGTCTGTAGTTCCCTGAGACATCCATTTTCCCCTTCTTGAAAATGGGGGTTACATTTCACTTTTTCCAGCCATCGGGAACTTCACCTGACTGCCATGATTTTTCAAATATGATGGCCAGTGGCTTAGCACCTTCATTTTCTAGCTCCTTCAGGACACATGGGTGGATATCATCAGGTCCCATGGACTTGTGTACATTCAGGTTCTTAAGATAGACTCGAACCGCATCCTCTCCTACAGGGGGACTAAGGTCTTCATTCTCACAGTCTCTGCATGTGCCTTCCAAGACTCGGGTGGTGTGGTCGGAGCATTTACCAGGAAGACGGAGACAAAGAAGTCTTTAAGAACCTCAGGCTTCTCCAAATCCAGGGTAGCCAGTTCTCCTGATAGCTTCTGGAGAGGGCCCATGTTGTCCCTAATCCGTCTTTTATTTGCAATGTAATTATAGAATCCCTTCCTGTTATCTTTCACATCCCTAGCCAAGTTTAATTCTAACTGGACCTTAGCTTCCCTAACTTGGTCCCTAGCTTCCTGGACAACAACTTTGTACTCTTCCCAGGCCAAAAATTTGTCCCTTATGAATGTATCGCTCTTTTGTTCTTCCCTGATATAATTTGAAATTAATTTATATCACTATTAAACATATTGTAATATGTTTAATAGTGATATTTATTCTTTTACAATCTAAGAATTAAAATCTTATTTTTGATAAACTTTTAAAATTACCTAGGTCACAGAGTCTTATTTTCAAATTGCCTACATCTCTGGGTATCCCATTGAATGCTACCATTTGGCTATAATATTATTCATAGGATGTATTTGATCTATTGACATTTTATGTGTTCACACAGGAGATCTGCTCTTCAGATGTTTGATGTCAGTTTTACAAGGACTACAGTGACAAATATCTAAATATAAATGAGTAATAGAACAATTATTCAGTTTCAGAAAGTATAATCTCCTCAATATATTAAAAAAGTGAAGAAACTTTACAACTGGGAATATAGAGGCTGTCAAATACTTGTAAATAATTTGTAAAATGCAGAATAAATTTGCTAAAATAAATTTGCTGAATAAATCTGCTGAAAGAAAAAAAGAGAAACCAAAAATGTATGTAAAATGAATGAATGTGCAAAAGAGCAAAGATGAAAAAAAAGGCCCAAAACAAATATCTCCATGCCCTTTCCTATCCCAGTTCTATGACAGAAGAACAAATCTATAATTAACTGGTGGAAGGCCTGAAGTAAATAAAGGAATATAGTTCCTCACAAAACTTCAAGTCACTGAAGCAAAGAAACTGAAAAGAGTGAAATGAAGACTGGATATACAATTTCCAGTGCAGATCAATATGGCAATTTTAAACCAAGCAATCTGGGTGAAAGACTGATCCCAATCCAGCCAGGACTAGGACAAGGTACATGAGGAAGACCTCAAGCTACATACAGTGGCACAGCGGTACTTGTTGGTGAGGGAAAGATAAAGCACTGAGTAGGACTGCACTGTAACGCAAGGTGACACAGGTTCACAGGACTGGATTTTGCCATCTGACTAGGGGGAGGATAATCAAACTGAGATTAGGACAAGAACTGCAATATTGTTTGTGTTCTATTTCCCTTACAAAACTGTATAAACCCCTGGTGCACCTTGATGCCATTTTCTTCTTGTCCTATCACTTGTTACTTGGGAGAAAAGACCAGCCAGCTCCTGCTCCATCCTTCTTTCAGATAGTTGTAGATAGTGATAAGGTCCCCTGTAAGACTTCTCCAGACTAAACAATTCCAGTTCCATCAGCCATTCCTCAGAAGATTTGTGCTCCAGCTCTCAGCTTCTCAGTTGCCCTTCTCTCGACCTTCTCCAGCACCTTAATATCTCTCTTGTAGTGAGAGGCCCAGAACTGAGCACAGTACTTGAGATGCAGCCTCACCAGTGCTGAGTACAGGCGGATGATCACTGCCCTAGTGCTGCTGACCATACTGTTTCTGATACAGGCCAAGATGTCATTGACCTTCTTGTCTGCTTGGGCACAATCTGGGTCATGTTCAGCTCCATCAATCAGCACCCCCAGATCCTTTTCTGCTGACCAGCTTTCCAACTACTCTTCCCTAAGCCTGTCGCATTGCATGGGGCTGTTGTGGCCCAAGTGCAGGATCCAGCACAATTAGCCACAACCCATTGATCCAGCCTGTCCAGATCCCTCTGCAGATCCTTCCCATCCTCCAGCAGATCAACACTCCCAGCCATCTTGGTGTCATCTGGGTGCACTCAATCCCCTCATCCAGATCATTGATAAAGAAGTTAAACAAGATTGGCCTCAATACCAAACGCTGGGGGAGACCTCTAGTGACTGGTCACCAACTAGATGTGACACTATTCACCACTACACTTTAGGCTCAGCCATCCAGTCAAGATGCAGCTATAAGCATGTCAAGAGAAGCACTGATACATAACACATTATGCTGGTGGCAGTATTTGAGAAATATTCTTATGACCTACATCTCTAACTAACAGCAACTCAAAAAGTTTTATTTCTTGCTGAGTTATATGTGTGAAAAGATATTTTTGTACCTGCTGACTATTTCTCTTCTACAAATGTTGATCTGAAAACCGATATTGACACAGTAGTACGTATTATGATTTGACATAAATTTTCTGCTATTACCCAGATAATACAATAAAACTCTAAGAAACAAAACACAAATAAGTTTAAAAGTCTCCAACCATAACATGTATACCTGCATCTTTGTAAAGATAGGTTTTAAGAATTCTTTATTTCCATTGAGAATCTTCTTTACAAGTGTGTGGGTTTTGGCTAGGGTAGAATTGTTTTTCTGCTTGCATCACCCCACCTGCTGAAGCCTGGAGTGCATAAGGAGTTGGGAAGGGGACACAGACAGGACAGGTGATACCAACTCACCAAAGGTATATCCCATGCTATATGATGTCATGCTCAGCATATAAAGCTGGAGGAAAAAGAAGAAAGGGGGTAACTTTCAGTGTTATGACACTGGTCCTCCCGAAAAAACACTATGCATGATGGAGCCCTGCTTTCCTGGAGATGGCTGAACACCTGCTTGCTGATGGGAAGTGGTGAATGAATTCTTTGTTTTGCTTTGCTTGCAAGTGAAACTTTCGCTTTACTTATTAAACCCTCTTTATCTCAACCCATGAGTTTTCTCACGTCTACCTCTACAATTCTCTCCCCCATCCCACCTAGAGTGTGAGCGAATGACTTCGTTGAGCTTAGCTGCTGGCTGGGGTTAAACTATGACAAGAAGACAGGCTTTGTTGAAAGCTTTTTAAAAAATCCATTAACATCTGCTGCCAGAATCTTCATAAACTCAGTTTAGAGAGACAATTTAAGCATTTTTCCATGATTGGATTTAGAGCAGGAGAAACTGGTCCTGACTGGATATATACAGCATAAAAAAATATTTAGTTGTTGGCTCAGCCATGTATGTACATCTGCTGAGTCCATGCCAATTGTGGAGTGGGTCTCTTTCTCTGAAATTTGGGGACACTGCTTCAGATAATTAATTCATTGTTGTGAACTGACTTCACAACAGTTTAATTAAGATTGCAGATCAGCCTTAGGGCTGACTATTATTATGCCATAGATCATAATTTAAAAGTTGGATAGCAGTGATCTGGACATGCTAGATTAGTCACTTGGAAACAGCTTTTTCATATCTATTGAAAAGCCTAATCTTTTATCATAATATGTGAATATCTCTAGCCTGATTTCTTAGCATCACGCATTCAGCAAAGGCCTTTCGTATATACGTTAGTAATGAACAGTCTTTGGAGAGAGACTTTGAACAGCAGAGATCTGTAAACATAACTTTGACTGCTCAGCAACTAAACAATGTATCAACAACTTAAAGAGACACAAAAGATGGGGGATACAAAAATCAAGATGGCTAGCCACAGTGCTCAGTCAAAAGAGCATTCTGTAATCTTGTGGACCAAAATAAAGAATGATTAAGCCACTTGATCTTAGAATATGGGTCTGAATCGGACAAAAATAGAAAAAAACTGGAATCACAATGGAAATACTTCTTTCACTGTAAACATTACTAGACTGAAAAAGCTTTTTCAACACAATAACTGTTTTATTCCAGTCTCTGCACACTGGAGAGTCTGTATGGGAAGCGTCCTTTCACCACCATATGATTGAAAATAGCAGGTGATGAGACAAGAGTTTGCTATGAAAGAGCAATAAAATATAAACTTACAGAGAAAGTGTGCTGTTCTGTTTCCACTTGTTCTGTTGTTTTCATTTCGTTTCAGAAGCTTGATTACTTGGGTACAGCAAAGAAACAATTCCCACGAGCTATTTTCTCATTTTGAGAACAGAAAGAAATGATATCAAGTGGTTCAAGGAAGCAAGGGTGACTAAGACTGAGAGTTGTGAGAGCTTAACATTTCTTGGAAACCTCTAGGGTCATCGCTTCTGAAGACGCTTTCTCCTAGCCATTCAGAATCTGTCTGTTGCTTTTAGTAAGAAAGCTTTCAGTGTGCTTTAAAGAAGAATATAGAAGAAAAGAATGGCTTATTCTATTCTGCCTCCCATGTCATCAACCAGTTTAGAAGCCAGACTCCAACCGGAGAAACTTTATTACTGGTGATACACAAATTAGGATTAAAAAAAAAAAAAAAAAAAAAAAAGCCCAAACAGAATAAAATAAAATTGAACCCAACCAGAACAAGCTTTCTTGGCTTTTTCAGTCATAAGATGGGCTGGGCTGGAAGTTAGAAAAAACTGTCCTTCCACTTGTACATAAAACAGATGTTATTTGTAAATCACTGAGGTAATAAAAGCTGAATCTCATAATGCAATTTTAGAAAGATGCATTCTAGAGCAGAATTTTAAGCAAAGATTTTTCATGTTCTTGGTCACTTTTTTCTACAAAAGAACTTTAACCTTCCCCTCCACCTTGTTTTTTTTTTTTCCCCCTGTTGAATACAAAAAGTGGTTAATTGTGTATTTATGACATGCATTACATATTAAATAGCAATCTGAACATTGTTTAGTTTCATAGAAAAGAAACTGTACTTTATGTACTACTGGAAAATTAGAAACTTTACTTGATATTAATAAATCACATGTTAGAGAACATAAATGGTGAAGGAAAGAGCAGATGAAAGGTTACATGACACCAAAAAAAGAGTTCTTTAAGAAAAAAAAAACAAAACAGTTTAGAAATGTTTTGCTTATTCTATTTAAAATAAAAAATAAAAAATAAAAAATTTCAATATTCCAAGGAATAGGATTTAATTAGCTTGAGGTGTGAGAAACACATGCATATTTAAGTTTTGACCTGTACTTTCATCTGTTCAAAAAATCCATAGGCATATAAGATTGGTATCTATGTACTTGTAATATAAAAATCACTTTGTAGACTATTAAGCATCTGCCCTGAATTTCATAGGGATGACACTCGAAGGACATTCAGCCAATAATCTGTGTATAAAGCTTTGATCCTCTCCCTAATCAGACTAGCTTTACTATTGATTCCTTATTATAATTTATTTAACATAAAATCTATTACATGAGGTGGTTAAAGTTGCTTAATGAGCTAACCGATTAGGGAGAAATGAATTTGAGATCACTTTGAACCCACTCTAATTTTCCCAAAGAACCAAAATTTACGAGGTTCGGGGTCCTAAAGGAAAAATGTAGAGCACAGTTCTTTAATTATATGATATCTGGGTGGAAAAGATATTTACTACTGAACAACTTTGATTTTTCCATGGAACATAAAATGAGCCCATTCTCTGCTTTTAGTTATGCTCTTGACACTGAGCAGAATTTGCCCCATGGCTGAGTGAAAGCCCCTCACACTAACACAGACTAAACTTTAGTTGCTCAATATTTTTAATATGAGAACAGAGTAGAACTACTTAAACAAATAAAGTTGTGGAGAAGAGGACAAAACAGAGACACTGTATTTGAGCGTATAAAATGGAGGTTTGATTATAGCAGTCTGCATCACATCCATTTCTGTATCCCATTTTTAAACCAACTGGACCTGATTAGATTTCACAACCCTTCTGCACCTGAATGTATTCGTGTAAGTGATTTTTGATCTCTAACAAAGTAAATGAGATCACAGCTGAAAACTTCGCAATAGAATGATGAGAGAAGTTAGTAGGGAAAAACATTTAGGAATAAACTCATCATAAATGTCATTCAAATTTTTCAGTTGTCAGCTCAATTGGAGCAGCTTAGGTTTTGGTTTGTTATTTATTTTTCAATAAATGTACAATAAGGGCTACAATAAGGATCCTTACTGCTGTGTTTTACACTACTGGTTTATAAACAGTCTGTCTGTGTCTTTGCCATTGTGACTTGTACCATATGAAGTTGTGCAATGGCTGAGAATTCAGCCAATTAAGACAGATTCAGGATGGAAAATAACTTAAAATGGAAATATTTCTAATATTCTGTACCTCGATGATTGACAAAACAGGAGCAACCTTGTATGTTTGTATGCAAAATGCCAAATGAATCAGAGGGGAAACCCATGTTACTTTGCAACTGTGGCATAAAAGCTGTAGAAAATAGCCCTTGCTTAGTTTTAAGTGCACTTGCCATGAATATGACATGATGTAGGCATTAGGAGAAAAATAGAAACAAAAGGTAGCTTAAAAATCAGCAGTATGTTTTAATATATTCATCCCTTAGAAAGTCCTTTTTCACTGGTAATTTATGAGAAAGCATAACTAGGTTAACTTCTATATTTTTCTTCACATGCCTCTCACAAGAGTACAGATGATCCACATGTGAAACAAAAGTTGTTCTCTTTATTTGTGATGCTTGCTTTTAAATATTTTTTCAATCTTTAAAAATAGCTTAACTAAACCAGAATATATAGAAGTTACAGTGGAATTATAATTATCACAATCTGGGATTAAAAAAAATAAGAAAAGTCCAGGAGCAGTTTCAAAGTAAGTCATCGAAAAGACAATGCAGACCAGACCCCTACATGCTTTTTACCACTGAAAGTGTCTCTCATAAAAAACTTGAATTTCAAATGAAAAAAATAATATCTTTAAGACAGTATATCTCAGCGCTCTTTGAAAAGAAATATCTTTACTTGCCTTGCCAGGCTTTTGCAATTTAGAACAACTAAACATGAAGGCTCAAGTATTTAATTATGTTATATGACATTCAAAAAAGAAATGTTAATTCTTAATAAAATTGGGTTCCCCCCAACCTCCAGAAAATAAGAACAATTTCAATTTTGATCCAGCCTCAAAAGTTTGTCATTCTAAGGTACCAATTCAAGCTACTAAACTGGAATTCAACTCACATTGCAGACTGCCTTATGTTTTTTCTTTCTAAATTGCTTCTGTTATTTCTGAACAGTTAGGAGACTGGTTTCTTTCTATTTCCCAAGTACTCAACCTTGCCTTTTCTATTGTCCTTCCATTTCAGTTAAGACAACTAATAAAGCATATGTGGTTATTCTGTGTTGATGGTGGCTTTCCCTTCATAATTATCACAGAAAATTCAACATATGGCCACCATGTCACAGAAAGACAATCTAATGGGAGTGACTGTAAAACCAGGTAACTAACAGACAATACACAGAGAAACAAATTCACCAAGGTTAAGAACAATACGCAGAATCAGAAAGTACCTCATTATTTAAATATTGATTCGCAGTTCTGAAGATGAAGTTCTGGGAAGCTTTTTTGTCCAGTACTCTTCAAGGTGTCTGCTTGACATCACAGGTATCTGCACTCGAACACAAAGCCTGATTTTTGGCTTTTTCTTAGGAATTTTGGTGCAGTTTGTTTTTATAGTGCATTTGCGTAGGGCTCTTGAGCTACTTTTGGAGAGACAGGAGAATGTTAATGTAAAAGAAGATGTTCTGAGAAGGATATAATTTTGACAAAGGTCTCCCTGAATTCTATATGCCAATCAGGCACTCCTTCTGCTGTATTGAATCTGTTGATGTATTAGTTCTGTCAGGATTTTCTAACCTGCTAACACTTCTCATGGGATTCATCATTTCCAAATCTCGCCTTTGTTGTTGCAGGAGTATTTCATTCAATCAAAAAATTGCATGATGGCATTGTTAAGCTTAATGGTTATGTTCAAGTGTAATGCCCCAAAGGAAAGCTAAAACAGGAGGGTTTTTCCCCCTTGACAAATACGTTACTAATTTTTTATTGATGTTTTAATGCTTCAGACAACAATACGAATTTTCCTGCAAAATTATTTTAATCTTCCTTGCACCCCATTTTCAAATTAAGCTTTCATTCTTAGTAAAGGTGATGATGATTTCGTCAAAAATTTTGAGAAGCTGAAAGTGATATATCTAGCACAATGGCTTGTAGCTGTGAATGCAAACTGAACAAAATACTGACAAAATTTCAATTGCTTGAATTAGTTTTACCTAGAAGCACCTTTTGCCTACTGCCAATGAAAACAACATAATAGGAAACACAAGGTCTCTACTCAGACTAAATTCCCTACTGCATTGCAAACTTTAAGATGGTGCTATGCTGTAATTCTGTTAGTTAGCTAAAACACTGTAGAAAAGAGCAGGAAAAAAGATTCAGTAATGCTATTGAGAATGGGGAAGACTAAGGTTTAAGTAACAGTTTGTTGAATAATGAGTCATAAATTCAGCAGCCCACATTTTAAATGACTGAGGATAACAGCTACAGAAATGTGCTGGATATGAACTCTATTTTAGATGAAAACTAGGATAATTTTCTCAAAGTAGCTTTTTGATTTGTTATCAGTGACACCAACTGCCAGAGAGGTAGTCTTCCTAACAATTTAATTTAACTTTGTATGACAAACCTATTAAAAACTAAATTTAAATTATTAACAAGTATTGCACTTAAAAGTAAACTTCTAGTATAATTTTCTTTATATATATATATATATATATATATATACACTAGTAATACACATTCTAAATGATCTTAAAGTACCAAGAATTATAGTGCTATAATGAAGCTTTTGAAAACTCTACCTGGATTATCAAAAATTATAATGAATGAAAATCCTATTTCTGATGAAGCAAGCAGAAAAAAATCCAATCTGCTATTACTGAGTTTGATCTAGGTTTTCCTACATTATAATAGATATTTGTACATAACTGAAGCATGAGTTATATATTTAACAATGATGCTTGGGTTAGATGACACTAAAGTATCTTTAGAAGCATAATTCTGATGTCTCTAACAAATACAGTTTTTAAAACCCTCTGCATTAAATTTTACTTACATTTACATTTTATTGTATAAGTATTTGTATGGCAACTAAGTTCGACATCTTAGTCGCTGACATGGATTGTTGCTGACATGGACAGTGGGATTGAGTGCGCCCTCAGCAAGTCTGCCGATGACACCAAGCTGTGTGGTTCGGTTGATACACTGGAGGGAAAGGATGCCATCCAGAGGGACCTTAGGCTTGTGAGGTGGGCTGATGCCAGCCTTAAGAAGTTTAACCATGCCAAGTGCAAGGTCCTACACCTGGGTCGGAGCAATCCCAAACACAGCTACAGGTTGGACAGAGAAAAGATTCAAAGCAGCCCTGTGGAGAAGGACCTGGGGGTGTTGGTCGATGAGAAAATGAACATGAGCCGGCAGTGTGCGCTTGCAGACCAGAAAACCAACCATATCCTGGGCTGCATCAAAAGGAGCGTGACCAGCAGGTCAAAGGAAGTGATCCTGCCCTTCTACTGTGCCCTCGTGAGACCTCACTTGCAGTATTGTGTACAGTTCTGGTATCCTCAACATAGAAAGGACATGTTGTGGTTTAAACAAATGTCAAGCCATAAATCACTCAGTCATTCACTCACTCCCCTCCTTCTTGCCCTCCCCCTACTCCTGGAGGGATAGAGAGGAGAATCAAAAAGAGTGCAACTCCCACGGGTTGAGATAAGAACAGTTTAATAACTGGTATAACACAAATCACTACTGCTACCACCAATAATAATAGTGATAAAGGAAATAACAAGGGAAGAGAATACAACACCCCAGCACCAGCCAACCAATAACTCGCCCAACCCCACCCAACTGAGCACCGACCGATACCTCACCCAACCCCACAGTCCTAGCCCTTTCGGGTAACTCCCCATTACATCCTGGGCATGACGTGCTGTGTTATGGAATACCTCTTTGGTCAGTTTGGGTCAGGTGTCCTGTCTCTGCTTCCTCCCAGCTTCCCCGCCTCCCCTGGCAGAGCATGAGACTCAGAAAGTCCTTGGTCAGACTAAAACATTTGTGTGGTAGCTAAAAACATCAGTGTTATCAGTGCTGTTCCCAGGCCAAAAGTCAAAACACAGCACTGCACCAGCTCCCAAGAAGGAGTAAGACGACTTCTACTGCTAAACCCAAGACAAACTGCTGGAACAAATCCAGAGGAGGGCCACGAGGATGATCTGGGGGCTGGAGCACCTTCTGTATGAAGACAGGCTGAGAAAGATGGGGCTGTTCAGCCTGGAGAAGAGAAGGCTGCATGGGGACCTCACAGCAGCCTTCCAGTACCTGAAGGGGGCCTATATGGATGCTGAGGAGGGACTCTTCATTATGGACTATAGTGACAGGACAAGGGGTAATGGGTTAAAACTTAAACAGGGGAAGTTTAGACTGGATATAAGGAAGAAATTCTTTCCTGTTAGGGTGGTGAGGCACTGGAATGGGTTGCCCAGGGAGGCTGTGAATGCTCCATCCCTGGCAGTGTTCAAGGCCAGGTTGGATGAGGCCTTGGGTGACATGGTTTAGTGTGAGGTGCCCCTGCCCATGGCAGGTGGGTTGGAACTAGATGATCTTAAGGTCCCTTCCAACCCTAACTATTTTATGATTCTATGATCTAGTATGTGTTAGTGGTCATTTGATACAGACACTGAAGGAAACATGAAAGTAATTTTAAATAATTTTAATACCTGATTATAAATGTGAACAATATTTGAGGGGAAGGAATAGTTAGAAAGCGTACTCTTTGAAGAAACCTAAGATAGACTAGGGTAGCAAATTGAAACAAAGTGTCATAATAAAGTATACTAATTCAAAGAATCAGGATTATATTGTACATGTTGAAGCATTTTTTTCCTCCGTCAGCATCATCTCTGAACGTAGGAAATCCACACATAGCAGCACAATGGCTCAAAATGTTCAGGCAAGCTGGGTGGACAACTAGCACAGCAAGGCATTTCAAATCATGCAGTGTCTAAGTTTCCCTGCTCTAGGTCTCTCAGCAGGAGAAATTTGGTTTCTCCAGACTCCCAACTGGATGTATCAACCTCGGGGTAAATCTTTTATACATTTCTTCAGCATTTGTGAGCAAAATAATGAGCTATCTCTGCAATGGAGCACTGCTGTCTTAATGAACACACTTATAAATATTATAGAAAGCATGTCTTAAACATACAAAGCTCATGTCAAGCTGATATTCAAATACTTATGTTATTTACTAGTAAGTGTTTTTTGAAGAAAAACATAACACAATAGGAGACAGTAGCAGTCAGAAGAAACAAATACCTAAAAAGTCAGGTGTATCAGGCATTTTGTAAAAGTAAACAGATAAAAGTTCTTTCGAATAAAGAGAGATTAATTCCTATTGTGTACATTTTGGGAATTTTCAGGATCCCAAAAACATATGGAAGAGTTGAATTTTCTAAATATTTGACTTAATTTGTAATGTGAAATCTTGGCCTTGTCAAAGCCTGGGGGAAATCTCCCTTTGATTACGAAGGAGGGGGTTTCCAGGAACCAAGATTGTTTCAGCACCTGACAGGTCTGTACAGAGAGTGAGGAAGACCAAGTCTTTCAGGTATTTTTAGTACTCATTCAGTGAATTTTTAGTACTCTTATCATATTGATCCACTTTTATAAACAGTAGCTATTGTGGAAATAAAAACATAGAGAAGAAAAACATATTTTGATATATTTAAAGATAAGGAAGGATATATATAACTATTTATAAGTAAGGATAAACATATGTTCTTTCTTTCTTAAAATTCTTCTCTGTGCTATCAGTGATGTAGCCAACATAGATTGCAAGACTGAATTATTGTTGAAATGGCTTTTAATAGCCTTTACTGTTTTGTTCTTTGTTTTGTGTTTATAAACATTTCCTGAAAATTTTGCTTTGTCTGCAGGCTTCTGTGGTTTTGTTTTCCCTTTAATTGTCCAAAACAGTTTGAGAAAATAATTTTTAAATGTTAGTTTAAAACTATGAAGGCAAAAATACTTCCTCCCCAACCCAATGGAAGCTTCTCACCAAAACTCAGATGAACAGGTCTGAATTTGCAATATTTATTTAAAAGGACATGCGTCTTCCTTTTTCTATTTCCCCTTAAATGCTGTGGTTTTCTCTATTGAAGGTGGTGAGTTTTTACTTACATGGGAGCTTTTGTCATGAAACACAAACTTTTGAGGCAAGACTGGATAGAAACAGAAGTAGAAAATGCTTCACGGAAATTATTAAGCATGCAGTCAGCTTGCCACAAAGGATGATAGGATTCAGGATGGTACATACTTTTTATTAACATGATCAGACTGACTTAATCTAAAAGCAATAGTGTTGAATGGTTGGAAAATTAATGAACTATAATTTGTTCTTCTGCATTACAAATCAATCAAATACATTTAGTGAATTTTTGTTTAACATAGTGAATAGAGCATAAAAAATGTTTGTTCCTAAAAAAACCAAAATAATATACATTTTAATTTTCTTTAATAAAGGTATTTTGACATTAGCAGGGTAAAATGGATCATTAGAAGTTTTCATCTTGAGAAATTGTTGCCTTGCTTTTTTTTTGGTCTAAAATAGTGTTTATATTTTCTTCATCTTCTTTTGGTTTTCTTGCCATTAAGGAAGGGGCTTGTCCGCATTATGACATTTTGTGATGAATATCCCACACTGCTGCCCAATTGTTCATGTAAGCACATGTCTCAATTTTCTAAAAAAAAAAAAATGAAAATTTGAATATTAAATGGATTTTAAATGAGCCAGTTTAAGATACTTAAATAATTTAGATTAATTTCTGGAGTCAAGGCATGAATTGCTTTCTTCAGGAGTGTAGAGATTTAAATGTGGAGAGAAGGTGGTTCCAGGTAATGGACAGCAAACACTGATGGGTTATGAAAGCCTAGCTGATTCAGACTGTTCTCTCTTGAAAAGGATGTTCAATTCACTGCTGCAATACATTCTTTACCCAAAATTATCTTAACCTT
Organism: Lathamus discolor; assembly: GCF_037157495.1. Lineage (NCBI taxonomy): Eukaryota > Metazoa > Chordata > Aves > Psittaciformes > Psittacidae > Lathamus > Lathamus discolor. The sequence continues at coordinate 43,725,143 of NC_088889.1, forward strand.
CTAGGTTTATTAGGAACATCAGCTGAATCATGGAGTAGTTTAATATGTGCTGGCACATTTTGGATACTTTGATTTCCTTTATCATTTAGTTTGCATCATCACTAAGGCAGGTACATAAATACCCTTATGTTAGTTAGACTTGAAATTAACAGAAAAAAATTGTTTCCCATCTCTCAGAAAACTGGTATAAACTCTCCAAGTTTTGTTATTTTTTTTTTAAATTCTTTCAGCTGTTTCTGTAGCACCTTTTTGTCATAGTTTTGGTTGGAACAGGGTTTTAAACCACAACACTTTTACATTTCTATCATTATTGTGATGACATTTTTGTTTTATGGCATTTGTGAAGTTGGTTACTAACTGCAAGGTCACAGAAAATTTTGTAGTCTTCTGAAAGCAAATATAAAATATGCATATGAAAATGTAATTGAATTCAAGATAAGTCTTTTTTCCCTAATATTTCCATGCATTAGCTTTTTAGGAGGGGACCTATGGGTAGAAGCATATGTTTCCAGTTGGATTTGGAGGCATATTGCATATTTACTTTTATGCATAAATTGAACATTTTGGTGGATTGACAATTAGTGTTAGGCATTTTGTATGAAGTTAGACCCTTGTTCAGCAGGTACAGTTTAGACTACTCTTGACTTTTTCATCATGCATTATATAGCACAAAAGAACAAAGCATTTAGGAATGACAGTCTACCCTGTTAGTTGTTCAGAAGAGTTTGGGTTAAAGTTCACTTATGTTTGGAAATTCACTTCCTGACAAAAGAGAAAAAGGAAATTATTTGACATCCTGTATTATAGATTCTTGTGATTTTTAGACATTCATAAAGAAATGGATCCAATTCAATTGTTACAAAAGTCAAAGTAATAATGTATAAATATTTACCTACAAACCCAGTTTTCCTTTAGAATAAAATATGCTATTCTTTTTTCCTTTCCAAATCCAATTCTGTTATAGTTACTTTAATGTATACAGGAATATTATATCACAGATTTCTGTACCTGTGCTAACAAAGATAAATGGAAGCTTGGATTTCAATAAAACTTTGCAAACAATTCCATTAAAGCTTGTCAAAAGCACACAGAACCTGAACTGTAAGTTTTTTCATTTATGTCAGTTTTGTCAACATCACTGACTAAAACTATGGACCCTTACATTCAATCTCTGCAAAAAAGAATAAATTGACAATTCAAGTATAAAGCTTTTAACAGTACTTTTAGCTCTGACATTTATTATTGCCACATAAGATTTTATACCAAAAAAAGAGAAGAATTTCTGGAAAAAGCTGAAGATAATGCTATTTGAATATTTATAAAATATTTTAACAGAGTAGAAAAGTTGCATAATTTGGGTTATCCTTTTTACATTATTTTCATGCAACTTGCAGCAGTCATATAATTTAAAAATTATTAACTCTGATTTATACATTTCTACTATGTTAATGATGTTATTGTGTTTAAAATTTACAAATATTTAAAAATAGTGGCTTTTTTCTATTTGTGGGAATTAAGTTTCACACCTTTTATTACCACCATGTTAATGCTTACATGTGCATAGAGTATTATTTCTAAATTCACTAGTTCACACTATTAGAAGTGGTAACATATAATAGGTACAAGGAAATATGCAGCCTAGAGTCACATATAACCTGTCAAAACCCAGATGATGTTTTCTGCTAGAGAATTTGTGAGTAGCAGAGAATCATTTAGTTGATTAGGCAAAAGAATGTACTTAAGTAACTTTTTAAAACTGCCAGTATGAGTTACTAGTTTCTTATTTAAGCTGCTTTTATATATCTTTTCTGTTTTTATAAAAACTTATGAAACAAACAAAAAACCAAGAAAGCCAGTCACCATAAATCCAAACCCTTGTCAGTTATTAATCCAAGAAATTAGATATTATAATTTCAAAATCAAGCTCAGGTGTGGGACTGAATTAAATCACAGACCATTGAATTAATACATTCAGCAATCAGATCATTAAGTTAATACAAGATTCAGTCACTTATGAGTCTTACTACAAGAACTGAATCAGGTTGTTCAGTTCCTTATCACCAGTAGAAGTAATCTTCTAAATTTGCCTTCATATAAAAATCCAAACTCATTTAACATTCAGTCCTCAGGTCAAATTGAGATTTTTATTTTTCCTGAAAATGCCTCTTGTACAGGACAACACCCTACTCCTCCCTGCTTCTTTTTATTCCCATTCGGTCTGCCTTCTGCAATCCTGAATCTGTAAAAGTCAACTGTGACCATACATGTTTTCTTATAGAGGTAAACTAGATTCTCTGACAGTTCATGCAAACATTTAAAGGGAAAGTAGCACTGTGATTTATCAAGTAGAAGTCCTTTAGCTTCCTAGAGCTAGAAAGTTATTCTCAGTGCATTCCCAAGGGAAGGTGATTATTCCTTGTTGAAAGGAAGGTTGAATAAATACACATATATGTATATTGGAGCAAGTGTCAAATACTATAGATAAAAATATGAGAAAATCAAAAGTAAGGCCTGAAATCTTTACGCCTTGTGGCATTTCAAGGCACATGCTATTAGAATCTGTGTTGTAGTTCAGGATCAAAAGTAAGACAAAACTTTTGTTCCCTTTGACGATATAAGTTGTGTGATATTTACTAAGAAACTTTCTTTTTCCTTCCTTAGACAGCAGAAGAGCTTGCCCTTGAGGGTAAACTGATCTATCACTCAAAATAATCTGGCAATGACTGATGTTAACCTCAATAAAATGGTTAATTCCATGGGGAGGAATATATAACGAATTTTGGAGATTAAAAAATACTTCAATGGAATACAATAAATCCAAAAACTTTAGTCTAGCAAATATAAGATAAACTTTATTTGGGATCTTTTCAATTTTAGCATATTCACATACACAACAATTTAAGCCTTGCTGGTGTGATATAGACTAGAACTCAAGGGAATACCAGCTGGGGAACAGGATGCTGAGTAAACTGCCCTTATAGGAACTAAATCTAAGATGGGTGCTTATAATATAGTTCCATTTCTTCCTGTTTAAAACCTTATATTGCTTATGTGTACCAGCCAATCAATGTCTTATGTTGATTAGTTAATTATGTCGAGAACAATCTACATAATTATTTTGCTATAATTAGTGTTTCTATTATACTGTTGTTTTATTTCCTTTATAAACCATTAGCTTTACTACTATAATTCTCATGTCAATAAACATATTAGAATATCCACATTTCTTCATTGCAGTTAAATACTCATAAGTTTAAGACATTGCTTACTCAAAATCACATATCAGCTAATTACAAACATTCTATGGCAGAATATGTCTATAACTTACTCTGTAGTCTTCTGCAGCTGTTACTATGATAGGAAAGTATTATGCTTCTAATAAGCCGAATTCATACCTACTGAGTTGCACTTCACATTTCCTGCATTTATGGAAGAAAATGAAGAAAATGCTTCTCCTATATCTTGTTAGCTAAACAACATAGGCTCCTGTATCAGAAGCTGGGTTTCTAGCGAGTATAACTGGCACCTTTTTTGCAGATGAGCTATGCTTTCATTATGACATGAACAGATGCAAGCTCACCGAGTCTTACAAACCAAACAACAGGAGGCTGCATCCCTATGCTGCCCAGTCTGTTAGAAATAAAATCTGAGAGATGGGCTTTATGATATTAACACTTATAGTGTACTAACATGGTCGCAGGTCTCCCAGTGAGGTCTGTGCATGGTCAGCAATTTCTCCTCTGCATGCAAAGGATGCATAGGTAACAATGTGTTTAGAATTCTGCCTTTACAACCTCTTACAAAGGCATGTCAGATACACTATTTTAAACAGAAACAGATCATATATTCCAATTGTTGTGGAAATAGGGAGGCTTAAAGTACAGAAAGTTTGATAAATTCCCCTACTGGAAGCTCATTACAATACCAGACAGAGCAATTACCTGTAATATCATTTCAAAAATATTACGAAAAAAATTCCTACTGTGTCTTTAAAGAAAATGTCATAGAATTTTAGCTGCAAATATTTTAAATCCCACGGTTTGAATTAGAAAGAGAAATAACAAATCTGTGTTTACTATGAGACACAACTATAAATAAATGTTACCAAATACTCATGAATAATTGTGATTATAAAGCCACTAGAGTTTTTTTTTTTTTTTCCAGAAAGCATGTCTAAATAGATATAAATTCAAGGAATGTGTGATCTGCTTGTGGATAAGCCTTGAACAGAAGGAGAGGTTAACATTTTTAGCTAAATTATGCATTGCAAATGGCTCACTCAGTTTTGTTTCATTTGCATAAGTGGCCCTGGTTCAAAAACTCACTGATTGTAATGGAAACAATTTCACTGTTGTTTTGTTTTGGTTAGTTGTTTTTTTGTGTGTTTTGTTTTTTTTTTTTTCTTAAACCACAGGGCTCAAAACTATAGGATTTTGGGAAAACCAGCACAAAATGCACTTTTAAAGACCACCTTCCTATGCTTAATTAACATGACAACATAACTGTTTTTGTAAATTAAGTTCTATAATTGACCATCTGGAATAAAGATGTTAAGATTTTATTGAATATTATGAGAAACAATATGAAGTTGCAGACAAAAATCCTCACTACTAAAATCTGAGGCTTCATCCCCTTAAGATATGTTTTATAAGAAATATAATTTTTCTGAGTAACAGCCTTTGGATAACCATGTATTTCAGGAATATTGAAGCAGAAAAAAACACGTGCTATTAACTTAGTGACTTTGCTTCTGTTTAGGGAAGTGGAAATGTGCTGCCTGCAGGTTTGGAGCAATGGGATCTGAGGTATGGAAGGCAGAAAAGAAGACTAATATTAGTTTTTGGTTATTTTTCTGGATTATTTTTAAGACTTGCATCTTTCAGCAGCATTACTTCATCACCACTGTTTTAAAACTGTTAATATATACTTAGTCTGATGTAAAGCATGAGCCACTGAACTAGCACCAAAACAGAAAGTGATAGGTAATGTATCATGTATAAAAAAAGGGTCAATCAGCAACTCAGATGTTTATTATTTTTCATTCAGTCAAATAATTCAGAAAATATCATGGCTTCACCTAAGAAATAAATTGCAGAGCTTCATCTTTATTTCGTTAGCAGAGAACAATATCAGAAAAAAAAAATCAGGTTTATAATTTTAATGTATTTAAGACCTGTGAATGGGATTTTCCTATTAATTATTATTTAAGACTGATGCTTTTATAGGGATATTTTGAAGTGCAGAGCTCTACAGGGATATGTCTTACAGATATTTGGTTTTATTTCAACTTCTCATCTTTGCATCATTCTTCCACTGAGATGTTGCATTGTCATCTGCTGGTGATGATGTATAATTTTGCTGTGACTATATGAGAATATTTACAAGGCTCATCAAGATTTATAAAACAATAAAGATCTTAGAGTATGGGGGATAAAAAAAATAAATAAACACCTAGCTAGCATGTTAACCCTGACAAAGAATTTTTCATTTTGGAGTGGTAGCTGTCTCTGACATATGTTCTCTGCAGAAATATTGCTTGAAATATCAGCTTGGGATTTACATATTGGAAAATGCATTTTTTTCTTTGATATTTTCCTTATTTAAGTAAATTACTTAGTTTTCTAGGATTGTTAGGCCTTATCGTGACTACTTAATAAGTAAGCTCTTTGATAGGTATAGTTAATTTATATTCAGAATAGGAAGCCTCTTTGTTATAGTTTTGGATTTCAAAGACTTTTCAGTTTTGGCTGAGAAATGTGAACTTGCAAGGAACTTCATATATGTATACAGGAGCAAAGTTGAGCCATTTGCATATGCCTTGCTTCCTACATTTGGCACAAAGTCAGCAAAGCAACTGAACTTCTGTGAGCCAAACTGAATCCTTGATTGAGTTTAGATATTTTTACTATAAGAACCATGAGCAAGACTCCTTGAGGAATTACTGCAGTGTAATTCAATTGTGTCACATTATTTTAACCTAAAGTGAGATCTGGGTATAATTTACATTTTATAATGAGTTGTAGGTTTGAATCAGAATACTTACTACACTGACAAAAAACATTTTTCTTGAACAAAAGATGGACTTTTTTTCCTTTTTATCTACATTTATAAATGAGCAAAAGTATATTCCTATAGATTATCAGAATAATCTAGGGATTAGGAACTTCACATTGTGCTTTTGTCCAGAGGTATTTTTAAGTAAACTTGAGCATTCACTTACATTTTCCATGTATCATTGCTTTAAACTCCTAAAATCAGCACTTTCTTATTAATATAATATAAGAGGAATAGGTGACTTAGAACTTAGAACTACTGGAGGCAGATATATTCAGAAAAACAGAGTATTTAAACTGTAACTAAATGCCTTAAAAAGACATTATGATCATTCACTTGATGTTATCATAATTTAGGCATTAAGTCAATTATACTGATTGCAGCTGTAAGGATATAAGTAAGGTAAAGCTTGTAGAAAGATAGAGTATCTCTTTTTTTAGATCAGTTGGTATAGCTTGAGAAAAGGGGCAGGCTTTTGGATATTTAAGCTCCTGCTATCAGAAACTGAATAAGCAATCTTCAAGGCTAAGTACAAATTTTAGACAAAATTCTGTGAAAGTAACTAAGTACATTAATCAGCCTGAAAGAAAAGAGCTGATCCAAAAATTCTATTCAAGGACAAAGATTAGATGAATTACCATGATCAATGAAGTTACTGTTTCTAGAGTTTATGATTTTGGAAAGCTGATGACGACATTTTATTTTTCAGATATTTCTATTCTTTTGAAGGTTGTTTGGATTTGTTTTATTTTGTTTTGTTTTGTTTTGGGTATTTTTTTAAATTTAGATTTCTCTTACAAGCAAAGAGTGAGATGATAGAGGTGAGGTGATTGAGGATTTTTTTGAGATGCTTTCTTAGTGATGATTAGGTGTTAATCTAATTATTACAAAGAGAATATTAACACATTTTCTATTCTAGCTTATTCTGTTATGTAGCAATCATTTAATTGCCTGGCAGCATTTTCCGTTTATATGTACTGACACATAATGCATATATTGCCTAGTTATAGTCAGGTTTGATCCGTTGCCTGATCTTGGAAATTTTTCTGAAGACAAATGCAGTTCTGAAGATGAAAGTTTCTGAAAGACCAGTTTCTGAAAAGTTTTTCTCCAGGTGGGATCCTTTTTTTTATATAACTCTCAAATGCCCAGTGATTCCAGATTCAAGGATGAGTAAATACCTTTTTCGAAGTGTGAGTTTAACACGTTTTCTGTATTCTGAAGTTATTCTCTACAAGGTATTTTGACTTTTCTCCGTGAAAGTCTGGCTGGATAAAACTGTCACCTAGACTGTCAAAACGGGAATCACAACTATGTTCCCCAGAGCACATACAGGTGTTTTTCTGGGGGCTTCCTAATGTTTTAGTATACTTACAAGACAGTTTCATGGTTATTACAAGTGCAATATAAGTCAACGACAGAGCATTTTCCTATATATTGTGGAATATTTATTTAAAATAATAGTAAGAAAAAAGCAACAAACACCCTCCACATATGAGTACTGTGCTCATTTGGACAGAAGACTGGAGAGAGTAGATATTCAATTCAGTCAACATTTTGTTAAGTGTGGTAGAAGGTCACAGTCAGATTTATCCCAGGATTTCCTGACCCACAGATAGTGCAGATTACACACACAGCTACTAAACAAAACATCGAGGCATTTCAACCAGATTTTCCATAGATGTCCTAGCACTATTTAACTTAGATGTTTCCACTGCTAGGGCAGTTTTATTATTTAATTTCAAATTATTGAAATTAAATTTAATTTTGTCTTAATTTACAAACACATGAACCCTGTACTCTCTATACCCCAATTTTTGTTTCAAGTAATGCTAAACAACAGCTATAAAAGACATTTCAGTAAAAATTAACTGAAGAGTTATTGCACCCAGATGCTGTTAATTTGAAGTGAAGACTAAATTACCACCTGAACAAAAGCTGTTGTCAAAAGATTTGGGGCTATGTTCCCTGATAAGAATCATATAAAACAATGGAAGAATAATGATTACCTGAAACCACAGGAAGCTCCATTTATTCTGTTTTGCTTTACCCCTCCCCTCCTCTTTGTATTCCTCTCTCTTTAAGTGTATTTATTTATGGAACACCTGATTCCCTGCTATTCTCAGTATAATTGGACATATAGGTAAGAATCACAGAATCCCAAGGGTTGGAAGGGACCTCAAAAGATCATCTAGTCCAACCCCCCCGCAAGAGCAGGGTAACCTACAGTACATCACACAGGAACTTGTCCAGGTGGGCCTTGAATATCTCCAGTGTAGGAGACTCCACAACCCCCCTGGGCAACCTGTTCCAGTGCTCTGTCACTCTTACAGTAAAGAAGTTCTTCCTGATGTTAATGTGGAACTTCCTATGCTCCAGTTTACACCCATTGCCCCTTGTCCTATCACTGGATATCACTGAAAAAAGCCTAGCTCCATCATCCTGACACCTACCCTTTACATATTTGTAAACATTGATGAGGTCACCCCTCAGTCTCCTCTTCTCCAAGCTAAAGAGACCCAGCTCCCTCAGCCTCTCCTCATAAGGGAGATGTTCCACTCCCTTAATCATCTTTGTGGCTCTGCGCTGGACTCCTTCAAGCAATTCCCTGTCCTTCTTGAACAGAGGGGCCCAGAACTGGACGCAATATTCCAGATGCGGCCTCACCAAGGCTGAGTAGAGAGGGAGGAGAACCTCTCTTGACCTACTAACCACTCCCTTTCTAATGCACCCTAAGATGCCATTTGCCTTCTTGGCCACAAGAGCACATTGCTGGCTCATGGTCATCCTCCTATCCACCAGGACCCCCAGGTCCCTTTCCCCTTCGCTACTTTCCAGCAGGTCAACCCCCAACCTGTACTGGTATATGGGGTTGTTCTTCCCCAGATGCAAGACTCTACACTTGCCCTTGTTAAATTTCATCAAGTTTCTCCCCGCCCAACTCTCCAGCCTGTCCAGGTCTCGCTGAATGGCAGCACAGCCTTCTGGTGTGTCAGCCACTCCTCCCAGTTTTGTGTCATCAGCGAACTTGCTGAGGGTGCACTCAGTTCCCTCATCCAGGTCATTGATGAAAATATTAAACAGCACCGGTCCCAGCACCGACCCCTGAGGGACTCCACTAGTCACAGACCTCCAGCTAGATTCTGCGCCATTGACCACAACTCTCTGCCTTCTTCCTTTCAACCAGTTCTCGATCCACCTCACTACTTGATCTTACTACTTAAATACTACTCTTGCTAAACTATCAGCAGCATATATTTTGAAATGTGAATTGTTTCTTCCCCACTAGGGTAACATTTTTCTGTAGTATGCTTTTCAAGCATTTCCTACCTAGTTTTTGAAAATTTTTTTGAGGAAATATTTCACTCCAGTTTTCAAGTCAGAACTGCTGGGAGCTCAACAGTCATTGTCATAAGATGGTAATGAAAATAATATACTTTAATTTAACCAGTCAGTTACATGAGATTAGTTTCCAGATAGAGAGCGCAGACTATCATGAGTAGAAAATCTGCAATATATCATTGAATTTGTTGTTCCATTCCAGGTAAGATTAAGGGTGCCTGGACAACTGAGAGTACTTAGACTACGAAAAGATGTTTTTTTAAAGGTGTCTTTTTTTAAAAAAGGGCAAAACCCAAAACACACACAAAACCAAAACAAAACAGCAATCCAACAAACCAACCAATCTCTTTTAAATACAGTTCCAGAAGCTCTGACCCTAAGCTAGTTCCATTGCTTTAGCTTAGTTATTTTTGTCACTGAAGTCTGTGTGGTTGCAAACTAAAATTTAGTGGAGCCGAAGAGGGCTGTCACCCTCTCAGTCAATGCTGGAGTTAGCTGGAATGCATGGCACTCTGTCTGGGGATGGATGAGCAGCTGAACAAAAGTTTTTGGGTCAGGATTAAAGGAAGGGCAGGAACATGGGACTTTACAGTGGGCGTCTGCTACAGGCCTCCTGACCAGAAACACTGAGTGGATGAGGCCCTCTATAGACATAGCAAAGTCATGTTTACAATCCCTGATCCACGCTGGCAACTTCAACCACCTGCATATCTCCTGGAAAGACAATGCAGCAGGGAGCAAGCAATCCAGGAGATTCGTGGAATGTGCTGATGATAGCTGCCTTCTCCAAGTGATAGAGGAACTGAAAACGAGAGGTGCTATGTTGGACCTTGTTCTCATGAGCAAGGAGGGGCTCACGGCGAATGTGAAGCCCGAGGACAGCCTTGGTTGCAGTGATCATGACATAGTGGAGCTCAAGATCCTTAGGACAATGAAGAGGGTGCATATCAAGCCTGCTACCTTGGTCTTCAGGAGAGCAGACTTTGGCATCTTGAGGGATCTGCTTGATATACATACTTTTTAGCAATCAATATGTTTGTTAATCTTCAGTCAGCTCTAGAAACCAGTGACAGGAGACAAAAAATATAGTCTCTCCAAAATCCATTATTTAGTTGGAAATGTGTAATAAAAAGACTTAAATTATCTTCCTTACTCAAAATTCAGGAAAAATGAATCTCTGCACTGATCCTGCAGAGATCTGATGGAAATACTTTATTGTTGACACTTCAAAAGTGGAGATCATACCTTGGTTAGGTCAGAAGTATATGCAAAAAAAAAAAAAAAAACACCCCAGGAGCAAAAAAGATTGTGTATGACACTTCCTTTCTTATTTTCTCTTATTTTTTTGCAAATATCTAACAACTGTTTTAAGAAGCAAGTCGACTGTAAAGTTTAATACACTTTATGTGTAAAATGGAAGTGTTAAATAGTCTTTTGAGTGCTGGGGAAGATTTGTGAATTTTGATTTATCTCCTAGTTTGGTTTCTGACTCTGAGACGTTGAAGTCAACAGAGCCTCACATCTGTCAGCTGGAGCTTAATCCTAGTGATGCATACATTTCTTACAGTTAAACGTTTCCAAATATCTACATTAAATGAATTTTACCATTCTAGATTTTTGGATGTCAAGCAAACACTTTGACTGTATACCTTCCTTGTGCTTTGAAGTTCTGTTCTGCCTCAAGAGTATAAAGTTAATGTGGAGAGAAGTATTCCTTCTTATTAATTAATTTGATATTGATATCCCTTACTGTTATGATCTGAAGAAGGAATTTGGCTTTCCTGTCTTGCACTGGAAATTTGCTTCTATTGCGTTATGCTGTATTCTCTAGGACAAAGCTCTCAACTGCCTCTGTTTAAAATCCTCAGTGTTATATGAAATATTCACAAACTCAAAGATAAGTGCTTAGTGCCTTTGTTTAGAGAGTAGAACTCCTGTCTTAAACTCTCTTTTCCAAACAGGAAGTAGATGAGGGATTTTAAAATGCTGATACCTTTCAGGTTGTCATCCTAACCACAAGATACTGGGTAAAAAGCAACACTGAGAAGTTGTTTTCTGCTGCTCTTGTGCTAAATGGATGACAATGCTTAAGGACCTTCACACGTGAGAAGGAAGCCCAGGTAGATAGAGCTTTCTGTGTTTCTAAGATGACCCAGGTCTTTAGTACTTGAAGACTAGCTTAGATAATTCTCCATTCAGATTGATGGCTTCTGTAAGTTTTTTGTATATTGTTTGAAGAAACCTGAGCATCTCTTTCAGGGGTGCAGACACTATTAAGTGTTAAGATATCTAGAACTTAGGTGCTCTAATACCTGAGTCATTGGTGCATTTAGTATCTACTCTTTAGTCTTATGAGTCAGTAATTATAAACCATGAATCTGAAGTACAGTTTGTCATTACTACATTTCATCATGTCTAGTTGTTGTGGTAAAGACATTCAACTTGGTTCCTCCCAAGGGAATTAAGTATCCAGAAATACTAGAAAGACCTTTAAAGTTACTTATGATGGTGTCACATGAGTATAACTTCCTTCTGTTTTCCCTAAACAGAAGAATCTCTGCCTCTTTTGTATAAGATCATACCACTTGCTATGTTTGCAAGCTCTTCAAATTTACATCATTGACTTTGAAGAACCTACTAGTATAAGGCAGTTTTGCACTGTGCATTGGTAAAAAGTCTTGATTTGACTACTTGAAAAGTGAGACAGATTAGTTGTATAAAGCCATTCATTCCTTTGCTCATTTGCTGCTTGTTTTCTTTAACTACAGTATGCTTAAGAATATTTCCAAACAGGACATTTGGAACAGGAACAGAACCATAATCTAAGGAATAAGAACTAAATAACAGTGAATACTTGAAATTAATAAAATTTGTTGCTTGTAAACACAGAGTATCTTTTAGAGTAAATACAGTAACTCTCAGTCCCAAATTAGTCCAAATCCTTAAGTTAAAATGAAATTAGGAATACATTTCAATATTTAGGGATAGTTGGAGCAGCGTTTTTTCACACCCATAATGGGAAAACTTGAAACAGTAGTTACATTTACAGTGTTAATACCAGTTAGAAAATTGGTATTATTCAGTGACTTGAAAACAAATGTGTATAACTTATATTTCATAGGCAGTATATAACACCATGAGTATCATGAAAGAAAAATATTTCTAGCAAGTTTCAGAAGAATTTTGTGTAATCAGAATGACATCATCCTTATCAGTTAGGGACTGAGAATTCTATGAGCCGTCTGACTCAGCTTATTCAGCAGAGTTCCTTCTGAACTTTCACCTTCAACTAACTTCAAGTAACTTGATTTTTTTTTTCTTTGTTTTCTTGTGTGCAAATCCAGAAAGTCTGTATCACTTCCACACTGTTCTTTGAACTCTTTTCATACATTTGCCATTGAGCAATTATGCTATAAAAACCTGTGAAGGGTGATGACTCACCACTTTTAAATTTCAGGCACATAGTAAAATCTTCACCTCTTGCACAGTGAGGGTGGCTTATGATCCCTGCAGGCAAAACTACTTAAAAGAAACTCACTGAGGATGAACGTACCCCACCAGAAGTATGTGCTGCAAAGACAGATAGATCAGCTTACATGTGAGATATCTCGCACATTATTCTGAGATGTCAGTAGTAATTGCAGAGTAAGGTAAGTCTCCTTCACAGATGTAACTTTATTTTATTTTTATTTTTTCCTGATTTCATAAAAAAAACCACCATAGCAGTGACGATATATTCCGAATATTCATATGAATTTGTATGAGTTTTCCACCACTTTGATGTTCCATGGTACACATCAAAATGGAAAACATTGAAAATAATTTTTTTTATCATATATTTTCAGAAAGTTAAAATACATATTTCACCCTTTTCATGTTCAGTTATGAAACTATGTAAGACAGCTGATACCAGAGACATCTCTTTTTAGGTTTTGGTATTCTCTACTTCAGATAAAAGTGTTAATTCATACACTTGTTAATGTTAATTTTCTTCTGACTTTACTTGTAGGTTACATTATACTTTCTGTTCACCTGGATCTTCACATATTCAAGATTCACTTTAACAGACTAAATTTTTCTTTTTTTTTTCTTTTTAATAGTTTATATGAATTTCAAAAAGCCTAAAAAGTACTGAAGAATGATAACTGCCCAGAATATTTTGAATGTTTAATGATGCTTATGTATTTTTGCTTCACATAAAAAAAAGTCACTGTCAATAAATTGCATTTTATACCTATTTTTTTTTAACCTAAATGTCTTCAATACGACTTCTGCCTGTGACAATCTTCTATTTCCCTGTAAAAGGTCATTTCAGATACAAAGCCCAGAACCAAAGTATTTAAATCTCTTGTGATAAGTATAATTTCAGACCTGCATATAATGAATTATTTTCTTTTCTGTTTAAAATATAAACAAGTAGTATCTGGAGCATTTCAAAGGCAGACCATAAAAGTGTATTGAAATTATTTCAGAGAATAATTCATTAAAATTTATGATATTCTGAGCAAATTTCACACTCACAAATTTGATTAATTCAAGGTTCAAAAAAATCTAGATGAAAGGTTATGGCTACCACATGATCCAGTTTTAAAACATTTAAATACCAAGAGCTTCATATTTTTTTAATTTTCCTTTTGGTTAATATGAGTATCATAAAAGTATTGAATTTTATGATTTAAAAATACCTAAAACATAAAAATTAACACCCGAAGCTTTATTTATAACAAAGAGACTAACAAACAATCTCCAGCCCCCTTAATTATCCTGAATTCTCAATACACTTTGAGTATATTGAGTCTCTGTATAGGAGTCTCTCTATAGTGGCTTCATTTTTGGTAGTATTCAGTACTGATCATTCCACTGCATAGTGAGCACTTGAAAATCTGGCCTCTTCATCTGGTTTACAACTGAGAGCTGAGTTGTTTTGAAAATCTGGCCCTTGCAGTCCAAATCCTCAAAGAACTTGACTTATAATTACTCAAGAAAAATCCCCTGTTATGCTGAGACATATCACAGATGAATCAGAATTTGGAATCATGGAAGCAAATGTTTTCATTTAACTATTTTCATGTAGCAGAATGTATTTGAGCTCCTTAGGATTACAGCAGGCTTACAGTTCACATATTTGGATTTTATTTTTTTTTCAACACATTTAATCCACCTTTCCTTAATTAATGCAACTAAACAAAAAAAAAAACCCCACATTTGATTTTAAAAACAGCCAGTATGAAGTGAGAGCAAGTGGTGAGAACGTACCTAGTGATTTCATAGAAGTGATAACGAACATTGCCTTCATTATTGTACTTGAAAGTAACTCCACTGAGGAGGAAGAACCCCATCCTGTCTCATTCCTCTGAGTGTCTGCTTGTTCCATTTGGTACACCTGCAGCTGGTACATATCTCAGCTAGTACTTTTTTAACACATCTGCCAGGGAAAAAAAGGGAGGGCAGAAATAGTTCAGCAAGCAGCTGCTGGCAGAGAATGGAACCTTTCATGCAGTGTGAATCAAGGATTATATTGTGAGGTTGGCAGCTGATACAAAGTTTGGAAGCAAGAATCTGTTATTTTAATCCATGAATTCTGAGAGTTGTTTGTATTAACCTAGACAGTGAATCCTAGTCACATTTAATCAGGTGAGATATTACACAGATTTAGACAGAAAAGAAAACCTAAGCATTTTTTCTATGCTGAAAAGGAGGATCACTGTTGTTAACATTGTCTTTTTAAAAAAACATTGAAGAATGGAATGGAATTTAGTGAAATGGAATGTAATGGTATACACCTGCATGGACTCAGCAAGTATGAAACTTACCTTATGTGAGAAAATCTGTTATATTGTGTTTGGTGCTTATATGCAATTGCTATTAAACCATTATGGACTGAACTCAAACCATCAAGCTTGTTTCTGTTTACAAGCTTCATGTCATTAAATGCCCAAAAGAAAATGGCAACGCCTAACATATCACCTATACAATATATTTGTGTTGATCTGTATAATTTGTCTATTTTTTCTTTTCTTTTTTCTTTTTTTTTTTTTTAACACATTATCTCTCAGCTCAAATTCAGAACATTAGAGAATAATTGAATTCAAATTAAGGTAAACCAAATTCTTAAATAATAGCACAGGCCATTTGTATATACTCTCATAAAAACAAATCCTTTTAAGGTCCCCAAAGCAAAATCAGTGCCATCTAGTATGCGTAGGGGGCAGAGGAGGGGTAGAGACTAATTCAAAGTGAATTAATCTGTAGTTCATTAGCAAACACTAATGTTGCTTTTGGGAATGAGGAAATTAACAGGATTATAATTATAAGCAACAAGTGTCTTCATAAACATCTAATTGCTTGTCAGGGATGTTCAATATACTATATCACGCCATTTGGTAGGATTGTTGCATGCCATAAATCAAGTTTTCAGCTATGCAACAGATTGTCTTTATAATGTAACAGTGTTTCTAAAAAGACATTCAGTGACCAAAACAAATTCACAGGTGTCAGCAGGCTGGATGAATTGTAATAAGAAATGAATTAAAGCAAAATTTCTTTCTTTATCTTCTTATATTAAGCATCCTACCCTACAGCTACATCCACACCACTATCAGCTGGCTCCCTTGATTAGACACTGAAGGAAGAGGTTCAAAAAGAGGATCTCATGCATTAGGCTGTCTGGTCTCTGTCAGGGTTTATGTGTGTTTACACAAATGCAAGCAGTGATGTGAAAGAAGAAGAGAGGCAAGACCATTGCCAGTAAATCACTTTCTTTAGTCATGGCAAAGAGACTGGCTGCCAGGGGAGTTAACTTAGTGAATCCTGTAGGGGCTTGTTAGGTTATAGAGCAGACGAACAGCAAAAACCTTGAATAACAAACAAGCCTGGCAGGCAGAAATCATTATGATTACGGGTTGCTGCTCTAACCAGTCTCTTCTCACAGGATCACTTCATGGGATACTATAAAGAGCAGCAATGGGATTTAGGAGAGCTACGTTGCCTAGAAACTGACTGAACCTTTTTACAGGGGAAAAATTTCTACACAAAACTCTTCAAAGCCTTTTCTAGTTTTAGTATGTTACATGATGTATTCTGGATTCTGATTCCAAACAGTTTTGTGGGTGCTGCAGGAGATCAGATGTTTGTAAAACTTGCTTGATACAAATTTCATGAATGTAAAATCCATTGATTTCAGAAAGCCTTACATGAAAGGCTTGAAAGAGAAATATTTCTACGTGCATTTTATGCCTGTTCTAAATTTGATTTTCTCTTTCTGCTTGTTTTTATAGTTTGTCAGTTTAAAAGCCTGCATCGATGATTTAGCCATTTGCAAGGTGACAGGAGTGACATGCAAATACACAAATAGATTAAAGTTTCTACAATTACATAGATCTAGATTAATTACTGCCATGTTTCTTATAAATGTGCTGTTGACAACATTTCCAGACAAGAGTAAATGTAAAATATTCTGGTTTTAAAAACCGCAGAAACATAAAGAAGAATACATTGTAATTACTTCTAAAAAATTAAATATTTAGATATTCTTTCGTGCTTTTCTTTGACCTATATCCATAGAGACTATAGAGGATGGGGGTACAAAAATAGCAAGTGTGAACTGCCTTCTCTTGGCTTAGCTTCCAGTGCCATTGAACCAGTTCCTGAAACATTCTCAGGCAAAGTTCCCTAGACTTTAACACTCTTTTACCTGACTAAGGGCTAAGCAGGCAATGAAAGCTTTCTGTTTCAGTGAATTGAGTTGAAGTGGGTAGTGAAGACTGCTCAGAAGTGATGAACCCTTTCTGAAGGTGAATTATGTAAGTAGATATTACAAAATGAAGCCAATCCCAGTGAAGGGGCACTGCTATCTCCAGTATTCTCTGAAATAATGTATTTTAACATATGTATTCTATGTCGCATAGAGCAGCTTACCCAAGACATAGAAACTTTATATACTGCAAAGTTCTTTCCAATTCCCCTTTTTTCCAAGAAAAAGAATTTACAAGATCTAGTAGGACATTTAGACTATGAAGGTAAGTTACACAGATGAAGGAAAGACTTCCTTCATCTTATTGCACTAGAAAGATAAAGATATAGTAAGATCTGCCAAGTTATCTTGTTAAATAATGGTAGTTCCTAAAATCCCCCCTGCTTTTATAGAGCACTATAGTACCATCAGGTTAAAAATCCTCTTGATTCATTAAGGGTGAGAAGATCTTGAAGTACACTTGCTTGGGGAGGAATTTTATTTTATTGGCATTTGTAACTGAATCACCCTAAGACTATCTGGTGATTTTATTATTTAAAGGAAGTTCTCACTTTGATTATAGCTTTAATACACGTTACGTATTGTCACTATTTCCCTTTGGATTAATCATATTTGAACCAGATACTATGAAGTTTGCAAGAGAATTCAAGTTCTTACAGATATTTTTGCCAAAATAGGCAGCTGGACATTGATTCCAGAAGTAATTCCTAAGCAATCAAAACCTGTTCTCTCCAACAAAGTTTGCTGTCATAACTAGCTATGTTTAAGTTTGAACAGTAGGATTTCTCTCTTTTTAGCTGAAAAAAAAAAAAAAAAAAAAAAACGTTTACTTTGCAGGCATAACTGGTTTGTGCATGGCTGAGAGAAAAATACATCTGATGCTTTGTAAATAACAGAAATGAGGTTTGTTTATAAGATTGAGAGAACTTTCAAGTTCCAACTTAACTCTCTGTCGTGGTTTAAACCCAGTCAGCCGCAGACCATGCAATCGCTCTCTCACTCCCCTCCTTCTTTCCCTCCCTCTACTCCAGGATGGACAGAGAGGAGAATCAAAAAGAATGCAACTCTCACAGGTTGAGATAAGAACAGTTTAGTAACTAAGGTATAACACAAATCACTACTGCTACCACCACTAATAATAATGATAAAGGAAATAACAAGGGAAGAGACCTCAACACCCACTGACCGATAAAACCCAACCCAACCAAGCATCAGCCCACACCTCCCTCAACCCCAGCCGTGAACTAGCCCTTCTGGGTAACTCTCAGTTGCATCCTGGGCATGACGTGCTGTGGTATGGAATACCTCTTTGGTTAGTTTGGGTCAGGTGCCCTGTTTCTGCTTCCTCGCTGCTTCCCCTCCTCCCTGGCAGAGCATGAGACTCAGAAAGTCCTTGGTCAGTCTAAACATTTGAGCAGTAACTAAAAACATTGGTGTTATCAGCGCTGTTCCCAGGCTGAAAGTCAAAAACACAGCACTGCACCAGCTACTAAGAAGGAGAAAAAATGACTGCTGCTACTAAACCCAGGACACTCTCAGATTCATGACAGATTGGTTTTTAGTTGCCTGGAATATCATTTTGTTGAAACAAAACATTTCACTACATTAGAACCTAAGTGTGTTTTCTTTTGAGAAAAGATAATGAATCGAAAGCTGTAGTGAGTACTAATGTGGGTATCCAGACTGAGCCTTCCTGCAGACATGCAGCTGTGCAGGTCTCTGGCTGCAGCGAATGCCTGAGCCTGGCACTTGTATTGGAGGGAGCCAGTGACGCTGCTTGTGTTCTCTGTGAGCAAATAAATGACCTGCTCAGGCAGGTGGCTGATCTGAGGGAGGAGGTAGAAAGGTTGAGAGCCATTAGAGAGTGTGAAAGTGAAATAGATTGGTGGAACCACACCCTAAGGCAAGGGCAGAGGGAAGTGGTTCAACAAGCTATGGATCCCCTTCCCTCCTACCATCAGACAGAAGGAGAGAGCTTAATGGACAAGGATGGATGGAGGGAGGTTCCTCCTCAGAGAGGTAAGCGAAAACCCTCACAATCCCTTCCTCCCTCCCAATTGCCCTTGAATAACAGGTACGAGGTCTTGGATATTCAGGGCCAGGTGAATGGAGATGGAGAGGCAAATCTATCTAGTGAGTCACCCAGGGCTAGTCACTCACCCACATGCCTCAGAACTTCCCCAACCAAGAAGAAAAGAAGAGTAATTGTGGTGGGTGACTCCCTTCTGAGGGGAACAGAAGGCCCCATTTGTCGACCGGACCCACCCCACAGGGAGGTCTGCTGCCTGCCTGGGGCTCGGATTAGAGATGTTAAAAAGAAACTCTCTGAACTGGTGCAGCCGTCTGACTACTATCCGCTGCTGGTTTTTCAGGTTGGCAGTGACGAAATTATTACGAGGAACGTAAGGGCAATGAAGAGAGACTTCAGGGCCCTGGGACGGCTGGTTAAAGGGTCTGGAGCGCAAGTGGTGTTTGCCTCCATACCTGTTGCAAGCGAGGGTGAAGGGATATATAAGAAGACTCTGCAGGTTAATGTATGGCTACGTGACTGGTGCCAAAGGCAGGGGGTTGGGTTTTTCAGTCACGGGCTGCTGTATGGGACACCTGGTTTGCTGGTGACAGGCGGGATACACCAGTCCCAGAGAAGAAAAAGGGTTTTGGGGCAGGAGTTAGCAGGGCTTATTGACAGGGCTTTAAACTAGTTAGGAAGGGGGGAGGGGATTTAACTGGGCCTGTTGGGGACAAGCCCAAGAGGAACATGCTAGGGATTGAAGGATGGCGGGCTAAGGAGGACTATCAATCTCTTGTTTCACTTGTGGGAAAGGATAGCTTCTTAGACCCTGTCCCGCAGGGGAAAAAGGGTACTAGGACTGGCTCCCTGAAATGCCTGTACACCAATGCACGCAGCATGGGGAATAAACAGGAGGAGTTAGAAGTCTGTGTGCAGGCTAAAGGTTATGATCTAGTGGCAATTACAGAGACATGGTGGGACAGTTCACATGACTGGAATGTGGTCATGGATGGCTATGTCCTTTTTAGGAAAGATAGGTCAGTGAAGCGAGGTGGTGGAGTTGCTCTTTATGTGAGAGAGCAACTAGAATGTATTGAGTTCTGTCCGGGGTCGGATGAGGAGCAAGTGGAATGTCTGTGGGTACGAATCAAGGGGCAGACTGGCACGGGTGATACAGTTGTGGGGGTCTATTACAGACCTCCTGATCAGGACGAAGGAGTTGATGAGGCTTTCTACAGGCAACTGGAAGTAGCCTCGCGACTACATGCCTTAGTCGTCGTGGGGGACTTTAACTACCCCGATATTTGCTGGAAGACTCACACAGCCAGTCATTCACAGTCTAGGAGGTTCCTCGAGTGCATTGATGATAATTTCTTAATGCAAATAGTGGACGTACCAACTAGGAGAGCAGCGCTGCTAGATTTAGTACTCGCCAACAAGGAGGGTTTGGTCGAAGTGGTGACGGTCAATGGCAGCCTTGGCTGCAGTGACCATGAGATGGTGGAGTTTAGGATCCTGTGTGGGAGGAATAGAATACCTAGCAAAGCCACAGTTCTGGATTTCCGAAGGGCCAACTTTGGCCTCTTCAGTCAACTGCTAAGGGAAGTCTCATGGGAAAGTGTACTAGGCGGTAAAGGGGCTCAAGATAGTTGGTTAGCATTCAAGGACCGCTTCTTCCAAGCTCAGGATCAGAGTGTCCCAATGAGTAGGAAGTCAAGTAAGGGATCTAGGAGACCGGCGTGGTTAAACAAGGAGCTGCTGGGCAAACTCAAGTGGAAAAGGAGAATCTATGGATTATGTAAGGAGGGGCTGGCCGCTTGGGAGGAATATAGGACAGTTGTTAGAGGATGTAGGGAGGCAATTAGGACAGCTAAGGCCTCCTTGGAACTCAATCTTGCTAGTCGGGTTAAAGACAATAGAAAGGGCTTCTTCAAATACATAGCAAATAAAACTAACACAAGAGGCAATATAGGCCCACTGCTGAACGAAGTGGGTACCCTGGAGACAGAGGATATAAAGAAGCAGAGGTGCTGAATGCCTTCTTTGCCTCTGTCTTTACTCCTGCAGACTCTCCCCGAGGGCCCTGGATTTCTATAGCCCCAGAAGGAGTCAGGACAAAGGAGGAGTTTGCTTTGGTAGATGAGGATTGGGTTAGGGATCAGCTATGCAAACTGGACATCTGTAAATCGATGGGTCCGGATGGAATGCACCCACGGGTGCTGAGGGAGCTGGCGGAGGTCATTGCTAGGCCACTTTCCATCATCTTTGGTAAGTCGTGGGAAACGGGCGAGGTGCCTGAGGATTGGCGGATGGCAAAGGTCACACCAATCTATAAGAAGGGCAAGAAGGAGGACCCGGGTAATTATAGACCGGTCAGCCTTACCTCCATCCCTGGAAAGATGATGGAACAACTTATTCTTGACTCCATCACTAGGCATATCAAGGATGAGGGGGTCATTAAGAACAGCCAACATGGTTTTATGAGGGGGAAGTCATGTATGACCAACCTTATAGCCTTCTATGAGGAAGTGACTAGGTGGAGGGATGATGGTAGAGCGGTAGATGTAGTTTTTCTTGATTTCAGTAAGGCATTTGATACTGTCTCCCACAGCATCCTCATAGATAAGCTAAAGAAGTGTGGGCTTGATGATCAAGTAGTGAGGTGGATCGAGAACTGGTTGAAAGGAAGAAGGCAGAGAGTTGTGGTCAATGGCGCAGAATCTAGCTGGAGGTCTGTGACTAGTGGAGTTCCTCAGGGGTCGGTGCTGGGACCAGTGCTGTTTAATATTTTCATCAATGACCTGGATGAGGGAACTGAGTGCACCCTCAGCAAGTTTGCTGATGACACAAAACTGGGAGGAGTGGCTGACACACCAGAGGACTGTGCTGCCATTCAGTGAGACCTGGACAGGCTGGAGAGTTGGGCGGGGAGAAACTTGATGAAATTTAACAAGGGCAAGTGTAGAGTCTTGCATCTGGGGAAGAACAACCCCATGTACCAGTACAGGTTGGGGGTTGACCTGCTGGAAAGTAGCGAAGGGGAAAGGGACCTGGGGGTCCTGGTGGATAGGAGGATGACCATGAGCCAGCAATGTGCTCTTGCGGCCAAGAAGGCAAATGGCATCTTAGGGTGCATTAGAAAGGGAGTGGTTAGTAGGTCAAGAGAGGTTCTCCTCCCCCTCTACTCAGCCTTGGTGAGGCCGCATCTGGAATATTGCGTCCAGTTCTGGGCCCCTCTGTTCAAGAAGGACAGGGAATTGCTTGAAGGAGTCCAGCGCAGAGCCACAAAGATGATTAAGGGAGTGGAACATCTCCCTTATGAGGAGAGGCTGAGGGAGCTGGGTCTCTTTAGCTTGGAGAAGAGGAGACTGAGGGGTGACCTCATCAATGTTTACAAATATGTAAAGGGTAGGTGTCAGGATGATGGAGCTAGGCTTTTTTCAGTGATATCCAGTGATAGGACAAGGGGCAATGGGTGTAAACTAGAGCATAGGAAGTTCCACGTTAACATCAGGAAGAACTTCTTTACTGTAAGAGTGACAGAGCACTGGAACAGGTTGCCCAGGGGGGTTGTGGAGTCTCCTACACTGGAGATATTCAAGGCCCGCCTGGACAAGTTCCTGTGTGATGTACTGTAGGTTACCCTGCTCTTGCAGGGGGGTTGGACTAGATGATCTTTTTAGGTCCCTTCCAAGCCATGGGATTCTGTGATTCTGTGATTCTGTGATTTTCTCAGTAATAATTCACTTAAAAAATAAATTCCAGAGAATATATTTATAAATTTATTCTTTGTTCAAGTACACACTTTTTGCCCTGTTTGTCTGAAAATGAAGATAACAAATTACACAATCTGTATTTCCAAATATTCAAGACATTGTGAGCAAGAACCTCACTTCAAAAACACTGATCCTTTTTTCTATAGAAACTGAGCTTTTTTTCAGTGTAAGACTCTAAGATTTGTAACAATCAGAACTGAACTTTTCATTGTCAAACAGTGTCAATCTATCTGCTTCTTAGGATCCTCAGCTCATGTCGAAGCTCAACAATCATTGGGATCTGGTTTTATTACCAGTGTTTTACAAATCATAAAGATTAATTATTCCTTATTCCTCTCACATTGTATGACAAAGCTTGAATAGCTATGAACTTTTGAAGTCCTTCAGAGTCCTTCACTCTCTAATCATACAGCACTTGTGTTGAGTGTTAACATGACCTGGCCTCTCATAAAACTTAAATAATTTTGATTCAATGTTTGTCCTTTGACTTGCTTGTCATATAGGTCTGGAAGACAATATGGTCACTGGAATTTTTGATATGGTGGCAGTTTTTATGAAGATGATTATCTTGTGAAAAAGGTGACATTTAACAACATACATTGATTGACAGTCTTCACCTTAGGGGAAAGCCAAAGCACATCAGTGGTGACTTGCCCCATGAAATATCACCAAAATTAAATTTCTTATAATAAAGGTATGGGTGAAAAGATATTTTATAGTGCAAATATATAATCTATATTCTTTCAATTTTTATTCAATTTCTATTTTCAAATATCTTTTTTTTTTCAGTTTCATAGTTTGTCAACATTTCATTTATCTTTACTTAAGTTACTTTTTTTAACCTTGCCCTTTAAAAAAAACCCTACCCAAATGTAATAGATTGAGAATTACTACTTACACTGAATCACCTAATTGCAATTTGAAGACAATTATACCCGCCATCTTAAAATATTCCATATTCAATCACAGGTGTTCCGACTGTGCAGAAGGTTTTACTGTATTTTTTTTAAGGAACACATACTTTATTTCAATATGACTTCCAATTAATTTGTCAGCCAGCAACATTCACCAGAAAACAATAGACAAGGTCTTTTTATTCTTTCCATTGTTTCTTTATTGTTTTGGAGTCCATCCATGCCATCTTCCATCTTTTTTCCTACCAAATACTTAGTAATACAAATTTTGAAAAGAATGTATGCAAGTTGCATTGGAACACATGTATTCTCTTTACCATTAAGCCCTTGGTTTCCTGTTAAAGCAAAGCTTGCAATGCACCTGACACAGTGAACTGATCTGGATAGGCTCACTTGCGCTCAGGTCAATGTGAGATTATAACATCATGATTTTTTAATTCATTAACTGTCCAGCAAGATGCTTTTCATCAGTGTTGAATGCAAAGAACTGTTATAGGCAAGTAAAGTTTCTAACAACCACAGACTCCTTGCTGTCTGAACAGGACTGAAAAACACATTGAAGGTTTACTATTTTAAAGTTTTAAAGGTTTTTATTTTGTGTGGTGGAGGAGAGGTGAGTAATAATTATCTGAGAACTAAATCTTTTTTTTTTTTTTTTTTCCTCAGCATGGAATCTAGAGAAATGACTACAGCTCTGGTCTCTGTCTTTCTGATTTCCTTCTGCATGCAGACACTTATCTACTCAAGTCTAAGAAAACACATTCTCTTCAATTACTTTTTAGCTGGCCAGTTTTTATTCGTCTTTCTCCAATGCAAAGAACCATTTTCAGTTAATGTTTCCTAGTGTGCCCATCTCAACAGCTTAATCACACTTTTCATTCTAGGGATATTTTAGGTGGGCTTTCTGGTCTGCTTGAATACTTGGTGGCTAGTGATCAAATATGTATTTTATTGTTCTTTATTTATTCCTCTGATCTGAGGAACATAGAGATTTTTCTTCATTAGTTTTGATATGTTCCCTTCTCCTCCTCATCTTTGTATTTCTGCAGGAAATGTTACCATTACATTCTTACCAACGTCTTTTATTTTTCCAGACCTTACCTAATCTTTACTATTCTTTCACTCAGCTGAGCTGTTTCTGCACTGTATGATGCACCTGCATTCATCTGACAGATTCTAATATAGGATACTATTTCAAATTGTCTACATTCTTGACCAATCTTATTAGTTTCTCTTGTGGGTCAGGAATATGAGTAACATGGTTTTATGTATGTGTATATTTGTACAAATGTGCATGTGTATACATGGATGTGAAATGAAGTACATTGTGTAAATCAATCATTTCACTGTTCACAAAACATAACGATTGCTTTCAGAAATGTAGAAGACATACAATCGAGTGTTCTTTTAAAGCATGATAGTTTTCTAAGAAATAAATGTACCTATCTCAAGCCATATCTTGAACAAGAGGAATGTGTTTTCCTTTGGTCCCACTTTCTTAATTTGCTTCCATTGTGACCATTGTCTCTTTACTTACACTCCAAGATTCCAAATTATAGATTTTTAGCAAATATTTTATGAAGAACATAGACAGATGTAAAAATGCATATCTCCAAACATAACATTTAAAATATCCCTATAGTATGTTAAGATAGACAGAAGCAAGAAAACCCGTATTCCAAAATCTGAGTTAACACACACAAAGATAGTAAATATGATGTTATCTTCACTAATATTCATGGGCTTGTCACATCAGCAGAAGATTGATCTAAGAATTCCTTAAACTGGTTTGGCTCTAATGTGTAATTAAATAGAAAACTAAAATCTAAGCATGCAAAGGCTTCCATTACTTGTGCATGAACTGCATGAAAAAGATAAAAGGTATCTACTAAAAATTCAGCAAAAGCAAAGCAAGATTTCAATAAATTTTTAAAAAGGATTTTTTTTTGCATAATTTTTAAAGCTTATGCCCAACATACATGTCAAAAATTCACTTCAGGACAGAATGGAAGCTTTGTTCTTTGTTTAATTGCCTAACTACTGTAATTCATGTGTGTCCCACTTATAGTTCTTCAGTTTAAGATGCTGCCATGTAATCCACTAGTTTTATGATAAAGCAAGTTCTACAGCAAGTGCTGAGACTTTTAGCTGTGTTGTATCTACTACTTCAGTACCAAAAGTTTCTAATAAATGAGACTGAAAAATTGTTTGTATATTGGTTTAAAATATTCACCTCCTGCAAATTAATACAGGGGCAAGTTGAACGCACTCTAGGCACCATGACTCAAGAAGTTCAGAAGAAAAGAGTATCAAGTAAATAACAAAGACAAAATATTTATCTGGGCCAGTAAACTTTTGATTTGTATTCCAGAATGACAAGCATTTCCTCAATTAAAGCTTTTTGCTTGAAGAAAAGGTATTGCACATTACAAAGTGGGCTGTTGCTAGGATCCCAGAATAAACCAAATGCAACCAGCATTCATGAAAGTCATATAAAGAGTTTCTATTAGCACTTAGCACAAGATGAATTGAGGATAATCAAATAGTTTCAGCCCACATAAAACAGAAGAAGAAAAAAAACAAGAAAAGTCACTTTTCACTTTAGTGTTGTTGACAAATAATAAGCATTCTTTCCTAGTGTGAATAATAGAGCAGAAAAATAATTGCAGTTTTAACTCAAATATGTACAGTCTGTAACAGGTTTCAAACTAAAAATTAATACTTCTTGAAATTATTTTTATTTCTTAAAATATCTTTTTTTTTTAAATCCTAGCTATTCAGCTTCTTGAAGCTGCATCTCTTTTATGTTATATATTGACAGTGTTTCTGCCATCAACAAAGAAAAGAGCTTTTATAGGAAAGATTATGAGTTCTTAGTAATGTTGTCCTGTTTTCTTCAATATTTTAGTAAAAAAACTTTTAATGGCTAAATCCATGATAGAGAGTATAAGCAATTAAAAGTGCAACTTTTTTGTGTGCTCCTTTTCTTGTGTTTTCATCTCTATTCTAATGAATAATGCAATATATGTAAAAAATTCAGATTTGACTGATCACCTGTCTTCTCCTCCTTTGTAGATTCTGTGGTTGTTATTTTGTGCATAAATTTAAAGTAACTTTTGTTAGAAACAAAATATATTATTCTTCACAAATTTACAACTATTGTTATGCCTGTTTTACAAACAGGGGATCAAACTCCAGGAATATATAGACTGAAGACATCACAGAA
This sequence comes from Lathamus discolor, assembly GCF_037157495.1. Classification (NCBI taxonomy): domain Eukaryota; kingdom Metazoa; phylum Chordata; class Aves; order Psittaciformes; family Psittacidae; genus Lathamus; species Lathamus discolor. The sequence continues at coordinate 43,752,219 of NC_088889.1, forward strand.
TCATAGAATGGTTAGGCTTGGAAGGGACCTTAAAGATTATCTAGTTCCAACCCTCCTGCCATGGCAGGGATGCTTTTCACTAGACCAGGTTGCTCAAAGTCTCATGAAGTGGCCTTGAACACTTCCAGAAATGGGGCAGCCACAACTTCCCTGTGTAACCTGTGCCACTGTCTCACCACCCTCATAGCAACAAATTTCTTCCCCATGGCTAATCTAAATCTCACCTTCTTTTGTTTAAAAGCATACCCCCTTGTTTTATCTCTATATGCACTTATAAAAAGTCCCTCTCCAGATTTCTTCTAGGCCCCTTTAGGCATTGGAAGACTGTTAGAAGGCCTCCTCTGAACTTTCTCTTCTCAAGGCTGAACAAGCTTAGCTCTCTTAGCTTGTCTTTATAGGAGAGGTGCTCCAGCTCTGTGGTTACCATTGTGGCCCTACCCTACACTCACTCAAGCAGGTCCCTGTTCCTCATGTTGACAGCCCCAGAGCTGAAAACAGTACTTCAGGTGGCATCTCACAAGAGCAGAGAGGGAGAATCACCTCCCTAGACTACTGGCCACACACTTTTTGTCACAGCCTTTGTTGTGTTGGCTTTCTAGGCTGCACGCACACACTGTTGGCTCTTATTGAGCTTCTCATCAGCAAACACCCCCAAGTCCTTCTTCTTAGGGCTGCTCTCAATTTGTTCTCCACCCAGCCTGTAGCTGTGTTGGGGGTTGCCCAACCCAGGTGCAGAACCTTGCAGTTGGTCTTGTTCGACTTCATGATATTTGTGCTGGCCCACCTCTGGGAACATACTAAGGTCTCTCTGGATGGCATCCATTCACTCTAGCATGTCAACTGCATCACACAGCTTGGTTTCATCAGCAAACTTGCTGAGAGCATACTCAAGCTCACTGTCCATGTCACTAGCAAAGATGTTGAGTAACAGCAGTCCAAGTACCAACCCCCAGAGGAATGCTCTTGTCAATGATTGCCACTTAGACATCAAGCTGTTGACTGCAACTCTGAGTGTGACAATCCAGCCAATTCCTTCTCCATAGAGTGGTCCATCCATCACATCAAATCCTCCCCGATTTAGAGGCAAGGACATGTTGTGGTTTAAACCCAGCCAGTAACTCATAACAGGCAGCTGTTCGCTCACATCCCCCCGACTGCTTCCCTCCTCTGGGCAGGATGGGAAGGAGAATTGAAAGAATATAAACCTCATGGGCCGAGATATGAACAGTCCAATAACTGAAGTATAATATACTACTACTACTAGCAATAATAAGGGACATAGCAAGGGGAGAGAATATGAAAATAAAATGGGAAAGGAAAAAAAGCAATAAACCCAAGCGATGCACAATAAAATTGTTCACCATCCAGCCCAACTTGAGCAGCGATCTGTCCTTTCTGTGTAACTTCTCCAGTTTATATCTTGGACACATTTATAGAGGGCCTCATCCACTCAGTCTTGCTGGTCAGGAGGCTAGTTTGGGTTAGGTGTCCTGTCTCTGCTTCCTTCTGGCTTCTTGTGCCCCTTCTCACTGGCAGAGCATGAGAGACTGAAAAGAGCAGGATAAATGCTACTGAGCAACAGTTAAAACATCAGAGCGTTATCAGCATTGTTCTCGGACTAAAGCCAGAACACAGCACTGCACCAGCTACTAGGAAGGAGAATTATAACTGTTAACAGCTGAAACCAGGACAGGATGCCACCTGGGATGCATCAAATGCCTTACACAAGTCCAGGTAGATGATGTCAGTTGCTCTTCCCATATCCACCACAACACCATGGTCCCATCATAGAAGGCCACCAAATTCATCAAGCACAATTTGCTCTTAGTGAAGCCATACTGGCTGTCACAAATCATCCCCTTACAGTCTATGTTCCTTAGCATAGTTTACAGGATGATCTGATTCAGTATCTGCTGGGCAAGGAGGTGAGACTGACTCTCCTGTAGCTACCTTGGTCTTCCTTCTTGCCCTTTATAAAAAACTTAGGGTAACAGGATGGTCATCAGTCAGCTTGCAACTTCTTGTCCTATCAATCCATCTCAGTCACTGTTTCAGTAAAATGTAATGAGATTCAATTTGAATAAGAATAAATTGAATTCTTTTTAAGTGGGAAACAAGTAAGCTATTTGTCTACTGGGGGATAGTAGAACAGAGCAGGACAGATTCTAAAGAGACCAAAAGGGAAAATATTTCCTCAGTTAGAAGATTCTTCTACCTTTTCTGCTTTTGGCGTTCTTCTTGGTGGAGGTTGCAAGACTTCATTATCTACCTGTAAGGAGATTATAAGGTTAAATACTCTGGTCACATTTTTATTTACTTGATCAAAGAATAGGACTTATTCTGTTTTGCTCTAACTACAGTATGAAACCAAAAAATTCCTTATTAACAAAATGGACACTATGATGATGATGGAATTTTATGTCAAAAAGAAGTGTCTTTGTTGGTTTGAACATGTTTCTAACCTCTAATTCATGCCAGAGATCCTGAAAATGCTAAGTAAATTCAGGTGTTCCTCAAACTTGTGCTGTTTCATGTCCTTTGTTGTTGGGTTATTTTTTCCCCGAAACTAACCTATGCATGTACTACTCTTTGTAACTCTTGTTTTTGGTTGTTTTGTAACTCCTTGTTTTGATTTTATCACCAAAATCTAAAGGAGTATTCAAATAGCCTTGAGGTGTTATATTTAAGATTAGGATGTTCCCAATATCAATGAATAACAAATAAATATATTCATATGAGTTAAGTCAGAACTAGAAATTATTTTTATACAAACGAGTTTACTTATCATAAGTGAGGCATTCTTATTCTCAACACTTGTCTTTGTTTTTAAAGCATTTTTTTTTCACTGCATGGACCAGCAGCTTTTCTTATTGCTGACACACTCTTCTGTGAAATATTTCTGCCACCTTGCTTCACAATTCCCAGATATTTAGAAGAATGTATTTAGAAGAATAAGTTCCATACAGGAACCTTTCTAACCTTTCGTATATCCACTGATCTGAACGTCTGAATACATGATTCAGCTGTTCATAAACTTTAAATGACACCATTATAGTATTTGTTTCTTATCCTATCACACATCACTATTGGTTGTACTGTCTCTTTGACGTCAAAAGGGTATATTTGGAGTTGCACTTTTTTCTGTTACATAGGCTGGCTAAAACAACACCTTATATTTATTGTTCACTATATAAACACTGTAAGCAAGTTTGTATTGAAATAGAGACCCCAGTGTACAAAGGTGGCTAGAAGACATAGGTGACAGAGTGAGAAAAAGCATCCAGCCTTTTAGATAAATTGCTTTTTCTCTAGGTCTGACAAAGTAACAATAAATTTCAAGGCAAACCCAGAATTTGATAATTTCACTTTGTGTAAAATAAATGACTTTGTATATTTCTAATGATGCTTTTCCAGTTCTGTTTGTTATTGTCCTGTGTACTGCTGTTTGTCTGTTCCTTTCCCAGATTTCTGAAATATCCACAGTAATGCCAGGAGAACTATTCATCTGTCTTTGAAGGATAATTAATGTTCATGTAACTATTTTATATTTCATTTATATTTGCCCTCATGTGAAGTGGTTTACACAAATTTCAACATAGAATACTTTGTGGGTTTAAAAGTATAGTGGTTTACCAATTTCTCCCCTGCCATACCTAACATTATAACTATTTTAACCTGGGTCCTGACGTCTTAGGCCTGAAGTCCTTTCTTTAATGATATAAAGAAAAAATGTGCAAATATTTTATATGTTACAATGGAAATATTTCTTGCCCAGTAGAGTGAATTTAATTTACAGTTCGCTGAACTGTAGAACTTGATACACATACATTCAGTATCTACATACATTATCTTCGCATATCATAAAACCGCATTGCATCATTTCAGGAAAAGATACCCTAGAGGGTGATAATATAGTGAATGCTTCTTAGTATCAGCTATTTGTTTTCTCTCTGGTTCATATTACAACTTTCTGAGCACTGTTTTAGGAAGGCATAACTATAGATGTCTAGTAAAAGTAAACATACTCAGAAAGACTATGTTATACTGCAGTTTAGTGTACTAAAGAGATAGCTAACCTGAGCTACTGTGTCATGTCAGAATGGACTGCAGCAAGCACATTCTCATTAGAATCTGTATGGCGGAGACGATACACAATTGCAGTTTCACCCCCCCGGAATATCAATATAACACAATAGTACAGTGCAATACACAGAAGAGTTTCTGAGAAAATCGTGATAAGTTTACAGTCTGCATCAGACCATTAAGCCTGAGAGAGGGAACCAGCTCACAAGAATGTAAATCTTTTGTCAGACAGAAGTCTGTAACAAACATTGTAATATATATAAAAGAATGTGGTTTTCACTCTCTTCCTAATCAAGTGGCCAACCACTAGAATACATCGAATGACAGCTTATGCTTTTACACTGAACTGCACACATCTGATGCAACTGACAGACAGACATATAGCTCGGAAAACACTGCTGAAATGTATCTTGTCTTTCCTGTCTTTGCTCTTGCCACTGTATTTCAAGATCATCACCAAAAGGGTCAAGGACAAAGTCTGAAAATGGCATATGCCTTCTTACGTGCTCAAAATGGAGCTTGCAAATTATCTGCACTGACAGAAAAATAAGTTCTGAAAACTTTCTTTGTGTTTCATAATTTTTGTTTGATTTGAGAGAATGAATTTTCATTTGTTTCCTTCCTACCTCCTTTGTCTCCTTTAGCTTAGTAAATAACTAAATGGATATTTAAAATAAAAAAGAAAAAAGAAAGGAACAGTTCATGTGGGAAAAAGAAAATAGGTAGAAAAGAAAACTTAAATCTTGAACTTAAAATTGAGGGTAAAAAAACAACTTGTGGCAATTTTTCTTGCTACGAAAGTGGAAAATACTTTTCTTCTGCTTAGTTTTTCCCTCCAAAGAGATAAATATTTTTATTTCTTTTAACTGCCTGGAATGATAACTTCACATGCTGTATTTATGATCCTTATTCAAGTCCATTACCTCTTTTTCTATAGAGGAGAAGAGGAATTGCCAAAGCTAAAATTTGCCTACTATTTTGTACTCACAGGTGGTCAGTTCCTGGTTTCCTTTTTTGCTTCTTGTTCTCTTCAAGAACAGAATCATAGGTGACAATTTCTTATAGTTTACTTAAACTTGTAAGTTTGGTTTGGTTTCTGTTTCTCCAGATAGCTGTATTACTAAATGATTTGCCTTCTTATTACCCTCTTTTTTAGCACTTGGTATTCTTGCCATCGTAGCTTAATGTGCAATATCTTCTTACCATGAACTTGCACATGAGTTATTACACTTTAATGCAGGAAAAAAAGTATCTTCATAGACAGATTCATTCTAAGCAACCAAGGTGCTGTGTAATAAAGCTAAGTTAGCTCAATGAGACTAAAGCATCATAAGCTTCAGAAAAAGCCTTACAAGCCTGCGTAAGAACTTAAGTAAAGTACTGCTGGCTGGCTGTAGAGAGTATTTTTTTAACATATCAGATTTTTTTGATACTCAAGAGATGAGGCCTGTCTATATTTATAGCTGTAGAAACTGAGATGGTTAGATAAAGTTAGTTCTAAGACCTGCTGAGATTTCAGTTACACTGCTTTTTGCACTGTTGACATGTCCAGACTGCAATTTTGGCAGGCAGGTAAAGCTGAGACTACTTACTTGAAAGGATACTTACAGGAGGAATAAAACCTTCTGACACTGTTCATTCTGGATTCATCCTACATCACCTCATTCAATTATTTTCTTTGCAGAAGATAAAATGCCCATTGAATGCAGAGTAATGAAGACAGAAATTCTTTTAATTTGGCTAAGATATTTATATTCCTCCCTTCCCTGCAATATTTGTCTAAGCCTGATCAGGCTATTTATGATAATATCCTCACTGTGAAAGTGACTATCATCTGTGGCTTTGACACCAAAAAATAGAAACAGGTAAATCTGCTTGGATATTTTAAGGTGTTCTACACCCAGGTGTCTTTTGCACTGTTCTAAGTATATATTTTCTTCATTGTCACACATAAAACTTTGAAGAATAATTCATTTACATTTTTTTACCCAGTGCTGCAGAAAATGTCTGTTAATACAGAGATCTGCAAGGCATCAGGGGCAGAGCCCTGTGACAAGAATTCTTTGTGGTCAGACCTGGGAGGGCAGACATTATGTCATTCCTGATCCTTCATTGGTCCATAGAAGGCCTACTATCTGTATAAAACTGGGAATGCACCATGAAAAGATAGGAAAAAGCAAAACAGGAGGAAAATTGCATTTATAACTTAACAAAACCCATATAAAGCAACAGGCAGGTCAATAAATATTCTAAAAGAATAAACCTAAAAATCCTCAGCTCTGAGGTGGTGTAAATCAATGCAAAGCCTGTAGGCTGCTGTTAGCAATACGAATACTGTAGTGTGAGACTACAGAGCTACATGAACAGAAAATGTCACTAATTCGGCACCCACCTTTGTGCCAGAGAAAATCCTGCATCTTCATTATCACTACAAAAATGCCTGATGATTAGTCATTTATTTTAGCAAGAGGAGACTGCTCTTCATTATTATTAATGATTCTTGTGAAGCATTGTGGGTTTTTCATACCTGAAGGAGAACCTATCTTGGCATCCTACTCGTTATCAGAGCTGCAAACCAATGGAGTTGCTATCATCATATGATTTAGTCTGCTTATTACCTAGATTTGGGTCTTGATATCTTAATATAAGTTGATCTAAAGCTGCTATGAGTATTTTTTTGTAGAATTCAATGGGGACCCTACTAAGCCTTAGAACAGGGTGTCAGTCAGGCCCAGGTTTGATGTAGCTCTGTTCAGCATTAATTCTATATGATTTTCTATTTGAGGTTATCGAGAAAAAAAAAAATCTCTATCCATCAGCAAAAGTTTTCTTTAAATTTTATTGGCTGATGTAAACTAGGAAGGCTCCAGAATGGATCCATGACTTGCAATAAAGTTTTATTAATGACTTTGTTTTCTTCATGCGTTTGAGAACAAATTCTCAACAGATTTTAGCAATCCCTACTAATATATTCTAACAAAATTCTGAAAAAAGGTGGTTAGCAAAATACATGCAATTGAACAGGATTTCCAGAAGTACTTTTTTCTTTCTTTTTTTTTTTTTTTTTTTAAGGGGGGAAACATTGTAGAATACTGTTGGATAATCTGATATACAATTCATTGTATGTGGCAATTACAGGGCTAGAACCATTTTATTCTGAGGCATCTATCACACAAGAAAAGGAAATGATCAGAAATGCACACACTTTATAAGCTTTTTTTTTCTTCCTAAGTAATTTTTATAAGAGATTTGCTGATATTTGTGACCTTAAAAAAAATTAAAATAAGATCAATAGGTGGACCAAGTCTTTCAGTTTTCTTCACCCCAATTAGACCTGATATGGAACAAGGTAAAATTCTTTGCAATTCTGTGTCCACCTGTTCTCTCATTTCTTCTGGTTCAGAGGTGATTACTCTGGCATATAATCCCATCTTCTACATCTGCTGGTTTGGCAATGCCTCCTTCAAACTGTATATACCCTGGCTGTTCTAAAATGTTTTGCTAAACACATGTAAGTTATAGTTGGTATTGGAGAGACCAGCAAAACTGTACAATGAAAACTGTTCTCACAAAGGCTTTTAAATAGAGAAAATCCCCAAATAGCCCGTCAGAGCAGGATTTTTTGCCTCCATATTAAAATTTTCTTTCATGCAGTTAGTTTACATAAAGTGGCTACCTAGGGATATTCTTTACAATTAGCTGACATATTGTTTGTGTTCTTGTTGTTACCCTGTATATATAATGATCTGAAATCAGATGAAAGAAGTTTTATCCCCCCCAATACCTGAGAGACTGCAACCCCCCTCCAAGTTTGCCATTTAAATCCCAACTGTGCTGTTGCCTTTAACTGTGCGAGACAGCAAGACAGCACATTTTGTAGATTAAACCAATAAACTAGCAAACGTAAAAGAAACAAATCTCATAATTGTGGATCTCAATTAAAGAAAAGAGGATCAAAGCAAACATTCTGCTTGAAATTGCACAGCTGCTATCCACAAAAAATGAGAAAAAAACCCTCCTCCATCTAGCCGTAATTTTTGGGATGGGGGAAGGAGGAGGGAGAGCTCAAACCCTGCAGTAGGACAGATTGCTTATGCTCCTCACGTCCCAATCAGTAATACAGAAATATTGAGTAATAAATTCCCTGCCTTTCCTGATCTGAGAAGCTCTCACCATCTGTGAAAGACAATTTGTAACAGCTTTGGTATTAAGATTCAGTAAACAGACAATCACAAGCATTGTGTCAAATAGTGCCCACATTTGGAGGGGAAAAAGAAAAAAAAAGCAAAAGCTTGAGTAACACCATGACCTTGTATTACAAAATTATCCAGCCACCAAAACAGTTTTGATTGCAGAGGGTTTCGGTTTTATTTTTCCCTCTTTACCCAGTCAGCAAAGAGTGCTGGAGCCTGTACACAATTCAGCTACATCTGTGGGCTGTGTATGTAGGCCTCATCCTAATGTGTTGAATTATTATTGATGGCTGAGGCAGTTCTGCTCTGCTGGTGAACCAATAATGTCAAGGCAGTACCTGCAAGATTAATTATAGGAGAGAATGGGCTCCGGTTTCCAGGGACTGAGACATTAATAGAGACTGAGCATTAGTTTCAGGGGATTCAACAGACATCTGAACAAATGCCTCAGATAATGTTATACATGCTAAATCCTGGCACTTACCTCCAAGCAGTACTGAAAAAAAAAAGTTTAGAACAATTGTGTTTAAACTGGGAAAAACAGAAGGCTCTATAAACCAAATGAAAAGGAAAAAAAAAAAACCAAACCAATAGTGAGGTTGCTAAAGCAAGATAGGCTCTATAAACATATGTGAGCATATTGCCCTCTGTATTATATTGAAGAAAAAGGAGACAGTAACTAATTTCTGTAGCATTAGCCGAAAAAGAAACTGCTTTTTGGAGACTAAGAACCTAAGTTTTCAAAATAAATATGACATTCTACACATGGAAATATAAGTTGGATTAAAAAGTAGAATATTTTCTGCTGTTTCTCTTGCACCACTGCAGTGGAAATTTGTACTCTGTGAAGCACTTTAACTATAGAGAACTGAGAATATTCAGTGGATGAAGCTGCAACCATAGCAACAGCTACATAAATTTTCAGGCAATGACAAGGCACACGGTACAAAATTTAAACTGTATAACTCCTACACTGACTTCCAAAAGCAAAAAAAAAAAAAAAAAAAAAGGAGAAGTAGGTGTTGAACTCCTTTTATTACAAAGTAATCGTGTCTTCCACTTTATCAAGACCCTGCATTTTGTTTGTGCGATCAGAAGTGCAGCTGGGAGATTAGCTGCAACTCTCTATCTTGTCCTTTATCTTTGGCAGGTGATATCCCTTTCTCTCATTATCTCCTATGCCTAATGTTTTTGAAAGAGCCTTGGGAATTTTTAAGCCAAATTTTCAACATATTGTCCAGCTACCCACCCGTTGTGCCTTTTTCTAGTTATGCAATACTTTTGACAAAATAGTCCCAGAATGAATAAAACCCAGAGGCTGGTGTGGCTCAACACACCAAAGTATAGGCTTATGAAACTGATCTCAAAAGGGAGTGAAACAACTTCACACTTCACTGATTTTCCAGTTTCACAATTGCAAAGTGCATCAGTGCTTTTCTTCAAGCTATAAACAGCAGCAGGAGAACTATTAAGCAAATGCACTTGAGGTTGAAAGATCCACAGGAGAAGGACATTTTCAACCTTCCATCTTTATTTTGTATCTTTAGCTTCTAGGTGAGTTCTTTCACAATGCCATGTGAAACTCTACAGCCAGATTTCCTTGCCCATGGATACAAGATAGGAAACCCCGAGGAACTTCGTACATCTCAGACTATCTGTGTGTCTGTGTGTGTCACAAGCTTAAATAGAGTTTAAAATGAAGTTGGCAAAAGGGACTCAAATCCTGCTCTGACATGAATAAATGAAGCAGCAAGGCTCCTAAATATGTTTTTACCCCATGATATTTTGAAAACATATGTATGTTTTCAAAACTAAACCATGGTAAAATACATAATTTCAGCTGGAACAAGCTTTTATTTTTTTAGTTTTGGTTACTGAGTTCATGAAAAACCCTAGGGATGTTCTTTTGAAACACACAAACTCACAAAGCCTTGCCATTTGACAAAGTGGAGAATACCAGTGAAATTATATTTATCTGAAAAAAATATGACCAGCTTGAATAGGAAACCTATGTTCTCCCTCATAAGTTCAATTAATTTTGGCCAGGAGTGTTTAGTTGATGATGAATAAATTAAAGCACAAAGAACTAAATCCAACACCTGAGTGTAAGAAAGCATCTGCTACTATGTTGTTCCTAGGTGAGTCTTGGGAAGAAATGAAGTCCTGACGCTAAATCTTTTTGAGCTGAATTATGAAAAAAAGACAGTTTAGAATTGTACAGCTTGTCCTTGTATCTTTTCTATGCTAATTTTGATTGAAAATGCTCAGCAGTCACATAAATAACACTCAGTTTCTTGTTATATGCCATAAAGAAGTTGCAAGATGTTAGAAGCGTGACTGACAGTATACTACGTTTGTTACCATCCTGAAGGTGATCTCTTGCAAGAATGAGTAGTCAGCTAAAATGTCACATTATTCCCAGCCATATTTGAAGTAAGTGAGATGTCATAGCTTTACCATGTCTTTATCAAACAGTAGTTTGTGGAAGTATAAAGAAACATGATGAAAATCTGTTATATGGCAGCATCATTCTTTTTTAATTTCTATTTGAACTTGTAGTCAAAAGGTGTCATGTTCCTGCCCCACCATCAGCTGGTGTTTTTTTTTTTCCTGCTGATCTTAGTTTTGGAACGAAAAGCATGCTCAGCCTCAAAGTCCAGGCATCAATATTTTATCTTTTACCAGAACTTCAAAAAAGTTGTAAGAAAGACAATAAAAACCCTTAAATGATATAAAAACATTGTCTTAATTTTGTGTAGGTACTTCAGAATTGTTTAAAATAGAATAAGTTTAAGCTCCCATGAAGAGAAAACAACTTGCTTCCCAGAATCTTGGCTCAGAGAAGACAGGTAGCCCAAGTACATTCAGTCCAGGGCAAATCATAGGTAGAATGGGCTGCTTTAAAAATCAGATCCAGCATATTGAGTTTCTCCCCAAATAGTACAGTGTATCACTGAATGATGTTGGCATGCAAAATCACCAGAACTTAACAAGAAACAGATTTATGTCAAAACTTCAGAGCAAAAACTCTAAACATTTATAGTATCACTGTTGAAGCCACAGACTTTTTATTACCTTACTGTGACAAAATTCTCAGAAATTTGCTTCTCTCCCTCACAGTGAAAAATAAGTGGTACAAATGTATCAGACACATCTTTGATCAGTTGATAGACATTTGGAAACAGTAAGAAAAAAGTGAAGTATAGATACTATCTCGTGAAGTGTGGAAGGTGTTATGCAGGTGTTATGACCCAATCAACTTCAATTTTCTCTGCAGGGCAGTGCTTCATGCCAAAATGATATCCTGTCTGAGTTTTCATCCATCCAAATGTTAATGTATCCTGAAACTCAGTTCAGAAGGTAAGCAGCATTTGAACATTAGCCAGGATAACTTGTACAGAGAAGCAGTAAAGTAAGGAAGCAAGGATTTACAGGACAGAATAATCATTCCTAAGTGAGAACATTCATCAGACTAAGAATTAATTATGTAATGCAGTGGGCATTATTACCAGCTCCTCAGAACTGAAATTAGAAGCTCTGTAAAAAAACACATCTCTGATAAAGGAAAGAAAATATCTGAGAGAAAGTGATTCTTAATTCAGGTATTTATTAAAAGTAAACTTGTCTGGGTTAATCCCATACCATACTTACTACAAACTCATCTTTGTGTGCTATTTTCTTTTCAATGTTGATCATCTCTTCAATCAGGAAAACCAGATAACAAAGGAAGAAGAGTCACAGCTCATCAAAAATTAATGCTAGTGGTAGAAGAAAATGGTGGTTTTGTCTTCCAAGAATTAGTGTTATTATACTTATTGTATTTCAAATAATTAAAAAATGCATTACTTTTTAGAGTGTTTGCAACCCACTGTCTTGGTTACAGCTTTACTATTAAAATAAGGACAAAAAAAGGAAAGCTTAATAATAACACTAGAGCTTCCTAGAGGAAAAACGGCAAAATGGAATTGTTGAAGCTTTATTTTGTGTTCATACTCTGAAGTTTTTTGAACTGTTTGACAATCCTAATATAAGCATCTATTGAATACTAGCACTCTGTGTATAAGCACATTCTCAATTATAAATGTACCTAATATTTTCACTTTCAAAAATCCATCTTTTTTTCTTAAAACATAAAATGCAATGTGCAAATGCTCTGGAAAAGTTCCAAGTAAGCTCTTCCTTTAAACATTTGTTAAGACTTTCTGTAATTTCTCCAAATTACATAATATTAAAAATCAAGTTTGAAATGTATTTTAAGTTTTTTGTGAATAACAGGTTTATGATCTTTACCTCATATTAATATAACAGCTTTGCCTTAGCACTGATACTGACACCTATTTCTTGTTGTGCTGCATGGAAAAGCTATTAAAGTCAAAGTTTAAAAGTGATTCCTATTTTTTCTGAACATGCAGTACATTATTTGAATCAATGATCAAAAGAGGCATATTTTCCAAAGACAAAACCAGTTTATGGTAAAAGATGTGGTAGAAATTTGCAGTACAAAACCTCTCAGCAGAATAAACCAGCTTTTACTCTCTACCCATTTTACCTTCCCTCAGAGAATAAAGTCTCACCAACACAACTAGCACACCAGCTATCACACTATGTCCCAGCTTCTGAGTGCATCTTCACTACTTTTTAATTGGTGATAAGAACAAAGTATTTCTCTTGAGTGTGTGAAATTCTAATGGAAAACTGCATTTGTGTGCTGTTTTTTTTTTTTTTTTTTTTGCACACTTTTAGCAGGGAGCTAAACATATGTGTGATTTCACGGCTTTATAAGTGTATTCATGAAGTTCAGCTCATGAAAAACTAAGGCAATTGGTAAGTCAAGTGTAATTGTCAAACATAATGTAAAAGACTAACTCAGAGTAAGTTAATCTATATAAGTAAGAAGCTGTCCATGAACTAAAAGTGAAATGCTTACTTCAGTAATGTGCAGCTAGTGCTCCACAGCCTGTGTTTGTGGCTCTGCTCTATGGAGCCCAGTGCCAGCATTTTAGCCCAGATGGCCATAGGGATGAAGGGTGGGTTGCTGTCCTCACTGAAAAAGATGGTTGTAGCAGGAGGTGAACATGTGTATCTCACTGTGTATGGGAAGGAAAGGGAAGGAAATCAAGAAAAAGGCAAAGCAAGTCAAGGAAGCGGACAAGGATTGTTTTCACTCACCATCTTTTTTTTCAGTTACGATGGGTTGTTTTTTTTTCTGAAAAAATGGCACGTGCCATTGATGGGAGTTAAAGACAGGGAACAAGTACATGTGTGCACGAAAGCTGCAGCTATTTGTTATTGGAATAGAGAATACGTTCAGTTTCAGTATTTGGAGCCAGGAAGAGTAATGGTACCTGAAAAAATCCTTCTGGCTCTTCCACTAGAATTAATCAATTTTATTATTATCCTTGGGGGTGATAAAATTCAGTTTTGCTTGTAGTACTTTGAAGATTTTAACTGTTTATGCTACAACTTCACCAAAAAGGAAGGATACTTTTTTTTTTTTTTTTTTTTTCCTAATAGAAATGCTCTTCTGTCACACTGGAGTCCTAGGTTCTTTCCCTAGCTTTAGGTAAAGCTTCTCCTGATGTCATAAACAATTCAGCGTATTTACAGGTTTAGAAGTGGCCTGTGTTTTCATCTGGATATGCCATAATCCAATCAATCAGAAGTATAAATAGCAAGCAATAAGATACCAGGGGCATCTGGGATCGAAACTTAATGTTTTGATACCATTTGCAGTGAAAACCTATTTGGGATAAACAATTAGAAATTATATTTCATTTCCTTTTAAAATGGAAACAGACTTGAGAAAATATGAGACTTTCCAATGCATTTTCTGATTTTACTAAAGATACTTTTATTACAATGACTTTATTAGAGTTATTCTCCTAGAAGTACAGATGACTGAAAATGCCTTCTTAAGGGATTTCTTTCTTTGCAGTTTCATATTTCTAGGCCAAATGAGATTGAATTTTATGATTTTACAAAAGGTACTCTCTTTTAAATAGATTTTCTTCAGAAATTTATGATCTGTTTCATCTGAGTTCTTCTTTTAGCAATTCACATGCTCTTCTTATAGCAGGTCAGATGACTGCGAAACTGCTTTCTCAAGAAATTTCTCTTCCCACAGAGTTTCTTATTTCTGGACCAAATGAGATTAAAAAAATAATAAATTTTGATTTGTTCCTCTAACCAACCCAAAATTTTGTAGTTAACATGTCGCTGATCACACTAGGTTATCTCATAACTGTGATGAATATGTTCTTTGCATTCATTTCTCTCTTTAGAACAGTCAGTAAGCACAGTGAATCTAAGATCTTTAAATAGTAGAGGGACTCAGTGCATTGTAAAATAGTACATCAAATTCAAATACCTAAAATGAGGAGATCAATCATAATTTTTTTTAAATATTGATCAAACTGATTTTCGATTAAAATAACAAAATTTACAGCTGTTTGACAGCATCAAGCTCACATACAAATAGTACTTTTTTCAGTAGCAGAAGAAAACACATTTTGGTCTTAATATTATGTACTCAGGTATAATCATTTGGGAACAGATTCTCAGCTAATACAAACTGCCATAATTATACTAGGATGTTATGACATGTTACACCATCTGAGAATCTGCTTTGAATGTCATACTCATTTGCAATTAATTTCAGCTACTATTTCTTTTTTTTTTTAGTATGAGGATTTTTAGGTAACTGCAGGAAAAAAAAAATCTTTTGAGCTTTACAAAGCTCAGCTTTTAAAACCTACTAAGATGTACAGAGTATATGCTACCAATCATGTCAACAGAGTTTATTTTCTTTGATTTCTCACTATGGCTTTAGGCATCTGCTGTAGCAGATAGAAGTAGCTTTTGATAGCTCACTAAAGCTATCATAGCACCAAAGGACTTGAAAAAAGGGCTAACAGATTAAAAAAAAAAAAAAAAAACCACCAAAAAAAAAAAATTAACCAAAAGAGGGGAGGAAAGTAATAGCAGAAGAGAAACACAAAGCTGGCTTGTGCCAAACCAAAACACTAAGACTTGCAACACTGCCTTCAGTAGTGAGGAGTTCACTGGTATACAGTGTAGAGTACACTTCTGTCATGTGAAGTAGTGCATAGTGGCAGAGAATGCTAGAACTGATTGCTAACTGGAATGATTAGACCAGTTTATTAACATCTTCCTGTCTTTACAAAAGATTTGCTGTTACTGCATATAAACCAGGTGCTGTCAAAAGAGCTGCAAATTCTGCTGGTGTGATTGGAAATTATTTTGATTGATTTTAGGTAATGGGATTGTGATTGATTTCTTTTGTTAGATATCTGAATTTGATACACTGTTCATAATACCAGGATCTGGCTCCCCTTCATATTTGAAGAAGCTAGTTCCATAGCACTTACTGCTTTAAAGGGAGAAACAATTGAAAAGCACCCATTTATCATACTTACAGTGCAACTTTGTCTGATCTGATATGCTAACCACAAAATCTGTGTATTATTAGAGAAATTCTATACTACATGCTTCAGACTTTAAAAGATGATGAGGACAAAAGGGCAAAGCAAAACCCAGTAGATTAAAATATTATTGTGAAAACAATGGGTTAGACCTGGAATTTCCACACTGCTGAGAGGCAAGGGACATGGGAATGGTAGGACGCTCCTTCCACTGGTCCATATGCATATATCTAGTGAAGGCTGAACTGAACTGACACCATCTGTCAGCAAGTTAATTTACACTCTGGTTTTACTTGTTTGGAATATTCCAGCAAGCATCAGGGAAACAGGTTTTTTGGTGTGCATCAAAGGTAATGTAAGAGTCACATGCATTTACTGTGAACACGCTTTGTTGGGAAGTAGATTGTGTTTAAGAAACTTTCTCTCCAAAGTCATGTTTACATGAAAAAGAGTCATGATTTGGTAGGTCAGAAAAATTTCTTTTTCTAGCAGACTTGCATTTAATAGATTACCTTAATATAAGCTGCAACACTAAACTCTGCTTTAAACATGAAAAATACTGCTTTGCAGCTAGCACTGACAGATGTGAGGGGACACAAGGTGGTCTGTTCTGTAAACTACAGTTAAAACCCAAGCAGTTGGAAATAGCTTGGCTTGAGTATTCTGCCATCATTTTTCAGAGAGGTGTTGGGATGATGATTCTGAGCAGCTTCTTGGTACAGCTGTCTCTACTGTCAGTATTACTTGAGCCACTGCTGTGATAACTTGAACTCCTACCATCACTGAATGATTCACTATGCTGTTTGATCCTAGGAAACCTTGATGCTGTACTGTGACTTCAAAGCTGCTGCTATAGCTGCATGTGTGGAAGGTTATCCTCTTCGGTATCTAACATAAAAGTACTGAAAGTTATTAACCCTTCTGTGACAGACCAAGTTTCTATTGGAATTGCATCCTGAATCAATGTGCTTTCACACTCCTAAATAAACCCTGTATGCACTCTGGTCCTGATTTCACTCTCCGGAACTAGGCTTTCAGTTTGATATTCACTATTGGAGGTTTCATTTTGGTATAATACTGGTCTATTTTTTAGACCTTCCAAATTAGTAATTCCTGACCATGCATGAACAACAAACTGCCACTACTACCCAAGCCCTAGATATCTGTTTGTAACACCTTCTTGCTAAGTATTCAAAATTAGAATTTCTAAAAATAGCCCCTTAAAAAAAACCCAAACAAAGCCAACCAAACTCCTACAAAGACAAATAAAACACCTATATGAAGATAAGTATTTATGCATATGTGATCTCCCTCCTCCTCCTATGAAACAGAGGCTTTGGGTTGAAGCCAATTACATGACTTCTTATAAAAGTGTTGGAAAATTGCATTGTGGAGTATCACGTTATAATATGAATGGCAAGTATGGCAAAGTACTGGAATATGTCATCATGTAATAAGTACACTTCTGAGCAGAAGAGAGGAATAATTGCATGTTGGTCATTTAACTATAATAAATATATAGTCACGTGACTCGTATAAACAGACTGGATTACTCTTTCTATTTACAAACTCTCTTTACAGAGAAGCTGTACAGCAGTCATCAAAAAGTGCACTCTTCTGATTCATGGAATTAAAACACATGTTAAGAGTTCTGCTGGTGCAATGCCTTCAGGGCTCAGTGATGTATCAGAGATATACCCTAAACAGTGTGGATAACACAGATGCCAGATCAGAAGATTATGCTGGAGGTACAGGACTGGGTTGTTATTGGGCTAAATGTTCCAAGAGTCATTCGCTGTCAGCTGTGATTTAGTTCAACAGTTGCATGTGTCCTGTACACATAATTTGATTGAATCTGTAACTGAAGATGACGCAAGAAAACTAGGCAAAGAAAAATAAGAAAGTACTCCTGAGGTAAAAATGGTCCTGCTACTGAGTGTCAAAGGAAAAGAAATAATAATCACATAACTGTTTAGCATCATATGCCAGCTTTTATGTAGTCCTGACAGGATTCTGTTAACAGTTATTTCCATCTGTCTGTTTAGGAATGGAAAGTAATTCAGCAATTTGTATTTTATGCCTCTTGCATGATGTTGAGGAAGAAAAACAAATAATTCAGATTCTTACACTCTTGAAAAATGAGACAGGCATTTTTCTGTCCAGATGACTTTCTTGGCATTAACAAAATAATAAACACAGCATGAGTTAACATGCAGTTATCAATGGGTAGATACAGATCTGAATGCCTCAAAGTTCCAAAGCTGTGGGATATATGGCAATCATTCCTCATTTCAGTCTCAGTCTCAAAAACTGAACCATTGTAGTAGCTCATAAAATTTTACTGATACATTGAGTTACCAGTTAATATGACATATACTTGCAGGAGAAAAGTAGCTTCAAACTTTCTCAAAGTCATTTTCTGTTTGCTAAACCCCGAGACAGGAATCATACTTTGAACATTTTTGATATGTAAAATGAGAATTACAGAATCTTGCATTTATAGAATGACTGAGTTTCCACTATCTTTTCCTTTTTCTCTTCATTTCAGTCCACCTTCATCAACCTTCTAGATAATTTTTCACTATTTTATTCTCATTTTGCCATGCAATATTTTTGCATTACTTATTTTTGTTCAAAACCGGCCTTATTTCTCATTTTCTTCAAAATACTTGTCTTATTTTTGTTGTTTCTTTTTAGATTCCTTGTTGCATTGATATTTTTTCTTTCCACTTAATGTCTGTTTGGGTTTCTTCCCTCTGTACTACTATTTCTACTTGATTTTTTTAGTCTTATAAGTTTTCTTTCATATTTCTTCTCTAGTTGCTGTTTCTCCTGCTCTTATTTTTCTTTTTCTACACTTTCCTTCTTTTTATTCTTCTGTTAATTTCCATTATTTCTCTAAACACATGCTCATCTGTAATTTGTAAAAATCATTCACAAGTTTCATTCTTCTCTCAGTTGCTAACAAGATCTCTTCCTCTTTCTCTGAGGAGCAGCACTTCATATATTATAGCTAATATAGTAAATCCAATACGGGGTTCCACTGGAGCAGTCTATCAAAAGCAACACTGTAGTAGTAGGGAGCTTGGGGAACCTGCTATTCTTTCCCGGTTTTTGCATGTAAATAAAAGGCACTCTTTGTGGGAAAACAAGGAGATAAGACAAGCTTTAAAGAAAAAAAAAAAAAACCACCCAAAACTGTAAGAAAAGGAAGTACTCCATTGAGACGGAACAGAATTAATTTCATAAGATTTTGATCCAGGGAATTTAAAACATTTGAAATTTAATTTAAGAAGTCATTGTTACATTTTAAACCAGAAAAAAAACCAACAAAAAAAGCACATTGCCTAGTAGTTGTAAATTGTAGTGCATATACTAAGATGGAAGTATTCAGTTACTGATTCTTGATTAATCAGTAGGATACATACTAAAAGGTAAAGAAACGGATTTCATCTGAGGATTTCTGAAATCAACCATATGTATGAATGCACTTTAGAATTAGGACTTTGATCGAAAGCTTTGACATATGATCTAAGATCCCTTTTTACTTGGTATTAGAGAGTAAGTTACATTTTTTTTAAATAAAAGAGCCATGTATGCAATTTAATTTTATTTGATCTAAATTGCAGCAGAAAATTTAATGCTGTTCTAAGACAATGTTTAAAATCCTTGTAAACATGCAGTGTCAAAATATTTTAAAACACAGAGTGGGGTGCAAACAGCTTAGAATCCCCTACAAATGGTCAAATCAACAGACAATGAGGAAGTCAGTTTGATGATTTCAGCTCAGTCTGTGCTTCTATAGAACTTCAAAGTGTTCTGCAGTTCAAGAAAAAAAAAAAAAAACAAACCATTGTTATGGTTTAAGCAGTCTGTAAGGTATTTTGGGGAAGCACATATTCCTGTCAATGTACATTAACTGTTTCCCTTATTCCAAGAGCACTGAACTCAAGAATTTTATGAGGAGCCTAAAAGAATTAAAAGTTTCCATTTCCCCTGACTTCCATTTAAACAGGATGTGCAAACAATTCTGTTATCTCTCAGACTGTCTGTGTAGTTGCAATGAGGCTCTGAAATATGCACCAGTGAGGGTACCAGTCTTCAATGACCCATGGAGATAAGTTAACTAGAGTCATTGCACCTAAGGAGCCAGAGTCCTTCTGAAAGTTACTTACATAGAAGTTTACTGAGAGTGTTTTGCTGGAGCTATTCAAATGAGTGTCAGTGGGGGACAGGTACTTTATTTCTCTTTCTTATTTATCTCTGCCATTCCAGACAAAAATTTATAACTAAAGTTTTTTATTTCAGAGATTTGTAGTTTAATGTGAATTGAGAATTGCAGTTACCAGTAGCATTTTGCCATGGATTCATGTCCTGACACAGCCAGGGAAGTCAGACCTGATAGCTTTCCTAGAAGATCCTAGTGTTGTACATAAGAAAAAGCAACAGCATGGTCTGGCTGAGCTTTGATCTATTGGAATAAATATGGATGCGCTGCCCTAGGACTAGGGTCATGTGGACAGACACAGGTCAGAAAACAGTCACTGATTTTGGTCTCTCATAGGGGCAGCTATCACCAATCAGTGCAGATTTAAAAATAAATCAGAATGAACACAGAACGCTGAGACAATAAGTGCTGTAACTACTATTTTTATTAGGGCATTTGCACACAATAAAAAACAAAAGTGATCTGATAACATCCTGCATTTTTGAGTCTTAAAATGGCGTCATAGTTAAATAGCTATGAAAAAAACTGTTCCACAGCATCTACTCTGAAGGATTTTGGAATATGGTAAGCCTTAAATGAAATAAAACTCCAGCTTATGCTTTCCTACTACTTAAGTCTCTTAATCTTTTATATAAATATCTTCCCCACTAGAAACACAGATGTACATCATCAGCTATTGTCAGGGGAGATTCTAGTACCCAGTAAGCGAAACAGGTCTTCCACTGGAGAACAAACCAGTGTACTGGGCTATGACACTTTAAGAGTGTTAACATTAGCAGGGCATTGAAGGAAGTGTGTCTATTTTTGTTGAATGATGCTACAAGTAGCAGTATGTAAAAAGCTGACAGGGAGAAAAGATGAAAGTAAAAAGCTGGGATGGAACTAATGATAATAAAACTCTTGGCAAGTGAAATTACTGAGTCTCATATCAAAAGCAACTTTGACAATAATGGGATTCCAGAGTCCATAAAATTAGTCATGATTCAAAGATAAAAACATCAACAATTTGCATAAAAGCTTTACTTTAAAGATTTAGCACTGTGTACCAAATGAAGGAAAAAAGCACCACCATAACAGTAACACTTTAATATAGGTATCCATTACCTAATGCTTATATAATGGAAGCCAAATGAGCTCATTATTATCAGTGCTATTACACTGAATACTAAATGAACTCATCATAGAAACACACTTGCTTTAAAAACTATTACAGCACCATCAGTGACAAGGAAAAAAAAAAAAATTGCATACAAACTTCCTGAGATGACTGATTTGATTTCAGTGTTAACTTCTAATACATTATTAATCAACAGTTCATTATACTTTTAGATAGCACTTAGTTTATTTGTGGTTTATTTGTATACAATTTATTTCAGTAATCTTTTATTATATTGCATTTTATTCCTATGTAAACAATGCTGGTTTGGTCTGATACAGATTTACAGTAAGTGGAAGTATGCTATGCTTATGTGTAATTCAAATTTGTTCTGTTTTGCAAAGCCAGGAGAGGTACAAAAAAGGTGATGAAATCCAAAGTGAACAATACACTAATATTATGAGAAAAGACTGAAAGTTATAAATTTTAAATGTACTGCATGAATATATTGCTGAGAAAGTTAAGAATACTGTAGCACATATATATACTAATATATGTGCACACTAACATATCACAGATTAAAAAGAAGTACTCATGCTTAAAAATATGATCTCAAAGAATATGAAAATTCATATGTACAGTTCATATTTTCATCTATTTATATGTAGATGCTTTAATGTACCAAAATCATGTATATCAAATGTACTATGTTATTGGAGTCTGAAAGTTTTGTGATTTTTATATTCTATTAACAAAATTTGCAATATTTGCATGATGAATAATTAATATTGCTTTAGTCTAGACTAGACAAGCCATGACTTATGTTGTAAGCAGCATTTCAGAGTAACTTCAAAACTCTGAAGCGATTTTTTTTGGTAAAAGAGTTCATGAGCAACAGGATAATGGGGAATTACAATGTCTGGAATATAGAAGTTCTCTTCAGGATTTTTTTTAGAATTATAAAAATTACTGAAAAAGTTCCCTTTTCCCAGTGTTTCACAAAAAAGGAAACTGCATTATTTCACTTTTTTTCTGTTTTCATTTACATTCACAATATATATTCAACCACTAGTCTAGAAAAAAATCACACAGTTTTAAACTAAATTGCAAATTAAAAGGAAAAATATTTTCAAATATAGAATTTCAAGATATTTGTCATTCTGCTAAAATAAGTTTCATAACAATGATTATGGAAGTAAAATCAAAAACTAGCTCTCTTTAAAAAATTTTCAATGAGAACTTGGGTAAATGTGTTATAAACCAAAGCCACAAATGAGTTAGTCACAGAATTTGTAAGTTGGACAGGCTTAGCTTAAATACTAGGTCCTTTTTCAAGCTTTATTCCACCTGAAATATCTTCATTCTCTAAACTGCAATTAACTGCATCTAGATATGGCACATAGAGATTGTTTAGCCTCCAAATGTGACCAATTCCCATAATTTATTTTGAAAATCTAAAAATTTAATTTTGAGTTGACTATTTTTTTTTCTAAATTCTATCTAGGTTTAACTACTATAATAAAAATGTAAATTCCCTGAATAAGAAGATTTCAGGCAAAAATACAAATGATCAACATATGAAATCATGGTAGCTTTTTTCTATATCTTCTTGCGTTTGTTGATGATTCTGGGTTGAGCTAGTGAAGCAAAAACCTAACTGAATTGCATTGTGTACTTTCAAAGGTCCTCACATTTCTTCTTTTTCTTAGGGAAAGTTCATTTAGTTCCTTTGTGCTATGCATTTGTTAATGACCACAATTTGCTCAATGCAAGAAATCCAAGGTTTGAGGCAACTGTGAAGTTATCATGTTAAAATAAACACAGTAGATACAGCATGTCCTGCCTAAAAGTGAACATTCTTTCCTTCCTTTTTTACAGATGAGGTCCTTTTTTTCTTTATTTCAGTACTTTTGCCAACACATGTTTTTCAGAACACAAGCTTTCATATGTGATTCAGCAGCATCAATGAGGTATCTAATTCTAGAGCTGTCTAACACTTCGTATCTATGCTCTTTGAAGTGCAAAGTTGCATGGGCCTAAATCTGGAATAACTGATGCCCTTTGTCAATAGTCATTCTTAACTTATGGAAATAGATATGCTCAAATAAATCTCCTTTGCATTGTCTCAAGTGCCTGACCATAAACCAAATTCCCTGTTTAATTGGTTATACTTAGTTCTATAAGCAACTTTAACGGCAAATTAAATTAAATTAGTTGTTTGGCTTTCTATGACAGGCTTGTTGATCAAGACACCAAAACACTATTACAGGACATGTGTTTCTTGAACTCAGTGACCACTGAGACTGGTCCGACAGATAGGAGACTACACATCATAAAGGACTGCATCAGACCTGAAACTGGTAATGAAGCACATTACACGAAACATTAATTTCTCACAGGATAGTGTAAAACCTAATTTTACAACCAAAGAAGTCTAGCGTATATTCAAAATTAACAATTATGTGTTGGTTGTGATGGTGTGTTGATATACAATGATGCACATTTATGACAAGAGTTTGGGGCAACAATGAGGGATTGGTACCATTAACAAATAAATCAAATGTTATATTTTGTGAGTTTTGGTTCCTTATCTCTTAACCAGAAATGTAAGGTATTGCTTTGCAATCATACTATAAAGTCCTAGTTAAAACACAGTAGTCTTTACTGTTAAATCTTGCTTTGATTTTCTGCACTAGAGCAAGGCAGACCTTGCCAAACTTGCAGCATTTTCATGGCAGCTTTCAAGGATCTATTCCAGTAGTTAGCCAACACGTAAAGTGCAGATTACGTCAATTTTTTTAATGGAAAATGATATTTCAAGGCTTTAGTTTGCTATTGCCTGGAGTGGCTGAGACATTAATGTAGCACATTTCTGAAGTATTGCTTGGCAATTAAAAATGTCCTCTAAGAACAGATTATATAATGATATACATATGTGTGTAAGGAACATACAGTTAGAGCATACAATAGATAGAAACAAAGGTGTTCTGTATCTTGATAATTTGTTAGATGACATCTATTTTGCAGCCCAGGTACATGGTTATAGGAACTAACTGAGAGGCTGCTTGTTTTCTGTTAAGCTGACTCACTTATTCTTCTCTCCTAGTAGAAAAACAAACAAAAACCAGAAATTATGTCCTTAGTTAAATAAGAAGCTCATAGTTAGTGAAGTCATAGTTACATCTTACAATCCCTTGATATAGTGCACAGATATCTGTATGTGAAAAGTGGTTGGAAACAGGTCAAGTCCAGCTGCTACTTTGTTGCTATCCTTCTGGCCTCAACAGCTCACAATCATCTAGTTTGTTTGATGAACAAGATAGACACAGAAAGGAAGATTTCCTGGGCAGCAGAGAATGTCCAACACTTAACCTTAGACTGGATTTCATCTTTCTTAACTTGTGTAAAGGTTAGGCACATCCATTAAGCTAATCAACTAAAAGAGATGAGCCCTTCCTGAGGGTGCTTCAACATATTTATTTTACATGCGTTTATTACATGAAGATGAATTTCTATTTAAAGGGATGTGTATTAACTGACAACAGAAGTATCCCAGACAACTAGCTGGTTTATTTTTCCTATAGCTGAAGTTGGGTAAGATACATCCTGTCTTTGATTTTGGAACCTAATATATATTCTTTGACAACATTTTTATTGGCCAAATTAATTTCCCTGAATATGAGTTTTTATATAGGCACTCAAACACATCTCACCATTTATGTTCATGAAGCATCCTGGCTAAAGTTATTATAGTAACCTCTATTCCCTACATTTTGTTAGGAGAGTAATTACACAGATGTTGACCTTTTTTGTCATCTCATGTTTTATTTAGCAAACATTTTGCAAAAGTTTTGGAAAAAACCTTCAACATGGTAGCATTTTAACCCATTTTTGGTGGTTTTTTTTTAATTTATTTTTATTAAATTCAACCTCCATCCACAAATCAACAGCTGTTCAAAAAGCACACATTTTTTATGTTAAAGCAACCACCAGATGGCGACCTTACAATTGCATAAATAAAACACAAAAAAAAAAAAAAATGGATGTGGCTAGTTTTCTTTGGCTTATATTTAGTTGGGTTTTTTTGTTAGTTTTTTTTTTAATGAAACAAAATATTTGAATAGCATAAACTGTCTCCAGATATTTTAATTGGCTGCAGGTTTTATTATGCCATATTCTTTAGGGCAAATATTTAGAGCATTTCATCAGAGTGAATTCCTTAAATACTTCACTTTTCCTTTCTCCACTGTAATACACTGCAGTTTCATTCTTAAAGTCTGTAATTAGTGACACAGAAAACACTAGCACAGTGGTGACTCCTGCAAAGTATGTAGTGCTACATTTATCAATGAAATTATGGTCAGTATGTCACTGCTTTCCATTTTGTATAGCAGCAAAGCCTTTTTAAAGACTTTTCAGTTTGCATAGCCAGGCTCACAAATTGATCTGTCTGTCAAACTGATGCAGGTGCCAGACTGATACAAGTGCCAGACACATAATAAGAGCCTTATCCAAAGTCTGAAGCCTCAGCTGGGAGGCTTTCCATCACTTCCAGTAAGCTTTGGGCCAATCCCCTATTTTCTCTTTCAGTCCCTGTCTGATATATATCTAGGAAAGATTTGATGTAGAAAGCAATTTCCTGTAAAAACTATGTCCATAAAATACACTATTTCCCACCAATTTAAAATAGCGAAGTCAGGTAGTTAAAAATAATTTTTGGCAATATATACTAACAACCTGACAATCTTTCAATGTTTGATTATGCTAATTTAAGAGAATAAAATTATTAGAAGTTTACAGACCAGACAGACTAACTTTGATACTCAAAAAAATAGTAGAAAAAAATTACTAAACAATCAATTTACAAAAATCCAAACAAAAAGAAGATGACAAGAAACAATTAACATAGTTTTGTCAAGAGCAAATCATGTCAAGCCAGCCAAATTTCCTTTCCTGGAAAGGTGATTGGCCTAGTAGACAAGGCAGAAGGCAATAGATATGGTATATTTTGATGTCGGAATGACAAGTTCCACTTACCATATCTGCAAGTGAATGTTGTGATGAAATTACCACATGGGTACAAAAACAGTTAAAAATCATACTCAGGGACCAATTAGCACTGGTTTGTTTTCTGACTAGAAAGTCTGCTCTGAATCCTATTCTGGTCAGCCCTTTCATCACTAGCTTAAATGATAAAATAAACGTAACTTCACACAAACTGCAGACACCCAGGCTGGGATAGTTGACACACTACTGAAAAGAGGACTGGAGTTCAAAGTAATCTTCATAGACCAGATGAGCCATATAAAATCAAGAAAATGGAATTCAGTTAAAGGAGGACAAAGTACTGCTCTTAGAAAAGTGAAATCAGATGCATACATACAAGATGGGAAATAAGTGTATGGAAATGGCAAATAATTTTGGAAAGAAAACTCCTAGTTTAACATATTTAGAGAGACCCACTCACTAAATTATGCATACAAATCATTCCTCTGTTTTATTTGGCATTTATAATATCTCTTGGAGTTTTTCTACTGGTTTTGGGAATAACATCTTTGGGTACAGACTAACGGGGGTCTTCCTACGGAAAATAATTAGGAAGGCAAAGTATTTATAAAATATGACTGACAGAAAGGTTAAAATAACTGATTTTTCAAGTTAGAGAACACTCCAGAGAAATTAGTTCTTCAGTATCAAACAAAAAGTTTTTATAAAGAAAACAACACTCTCTATGCTGGATAGGGCATGAAATAGTTATCTTAGTTACAGAAAGGAAGATTTAGACATTAGATATTAAGAAAGGCTTTCTTACTATATGAATAGTTAAATATACACACCAGCCAGTGAACAAGGTTGTGAAATATCTCTTCTTGGAGGTATATACAAACAAGTTAGACAAACTTATCAGGAAGATGCTATTCAATACAACCTTAGAGTTTAAAAAAAAAAAAAGTTTTAAAAAAACCCAAACAAACTTTTGAAAATGATTAAGTTAAATAGCAATTTCTACAACATTTTTCACCAGACATAAAAAACTCAACAAACCTCATCCATCACTCCGTTTCAAAATAGTTACCGTTTCTTATCATTCTTAATGAGATTCAGTTAAGGTGCTTTCTTTCAAAATTAGACTGTTTCCAGTGAGAAAAACTAGAATAAATAGAAAAAATGGGGGAGAAGGGGAAAGACGGATGACCATAACAGAATAATCACCTGAAATTTGGCAAGCATTGAAAGAAGAGCGCTCTGCATGGATTTTTTTTTTGCAGTAGAATAATATTCATGAGTCCCTGTGTAAGAACTAACTTCAAGAATGAGACTTTGAGAGGAAAAATTCTTTCATCCTATAGGACATGAGTACAGGCTGTACCAAAGAATCCTACACGTTTCAGCTGAAGGACATAGAGAATCCTTTTACCTATTTCATTCTGAGAATAATTGAAGACAAAGAATCATAGAATCATAGAATAGTTAGGGTTGGAAAGGACCTCAAGATCACCTAGTTCCAACCCCCCTGCTATGGAAAGGGACACCTCACACTAAACCATCCCACCCAAGGCTTCATCCAACCTGGCCTTGAACACCGCCAGGGATGGAGCACTCACGACCTCCCTGGGCAACCAATTCCAGTGTCTCACCACCCTCACAGGAAAGAATTTCCTCCTTATATCCAATTTAAACTTCCCCTGTTTAAGTTTTAACCCGTTACCCCTCGTCCTGTCACTACAGTCCCTGACGAAGTGTCCCTCCCCAGCATCCCTATAGGCCCCCTTCAGGTACTGGAAGGCTGCTATGAGGTCTCCACGCAGCCTTCTCTTCTCCAGGCTGAACAGTCCCAACTTCCTCAGCCTGTCTTCATACGGGAGGTGCTCCAGTCCCCTGATCATCCTCGTGGTCCTCCTCCGTACTTGTTCCAGCAGTTCCATGTCCTTTTTATGTTGAGGACACCAGAACTGCACACAATACTCCAAATGAGGTCTCACAAGAGCAGAGTAGAGGGGCAGGATCACCTCCTTCGACCTGTTGGTCACGCTCCTTTTGATGCAGTCCAGGACCAGCACCCCCAAGTCCTTCTCTGCAGGGCCGCTCTGAATCTCTTCTTTGCCCAATCTGTAGCTGTGCCTGGGATTGCTCCCACCCAGGTGTAGGACCTTGCACTTGTCGTGGTTGAACTTCATCAGGTTGGCATCAGCCCACCTCACAAGCATGTCAAGGTCCCTCTGGATGGCATCCCTTCCCTCCAGCATATCAACCGGACCACACAGCTTGGTGTCATCGGCAAACTCAATCCCACTGTCCATGTCAGCGAGGAAGATGTTAAAGAAGACCGGTCCCAACACCGATCCCTGAGGGACACCACTCGTTAGCGGTCTCCAGCCGGACATTGAGCCATTGACCACAATTCTTTGTGTGCAGCCGTCCAGCCAGTTCTTTACCCGCCGAGTGGTCCATCCATCAAATTGATATCTCTCCAATTTAGAGAGAAGGATGATTGTGTGGGACAGTGTCAAACACTTTGCACAAGTCCAGGTAGATGATGTCAACTGCTTTACCCATACCCATCAATTCTGTAGCCCCATCATAGAAGGCCACCAAATTGGTCAGGCAGGATTTCCCCTTAGTGAAGCCATGCTGGCTGTCACCAAGCACCTTGTCGTTTTTAATGTGCCTTAGCATGCCTTCCAGAAGAATGTGCTCCAAGATTTTGCCAGGCACAGAGGTGAGACTGACTGGTCTGTAATTCCCCGGGTCTTCCATTTTCCCCTTCTTGAAAATGGGGGTTATATTTCCCTTTTTCCAGTCATCGGGAACTTCACCTGACTGCCATGATTTTTCAAATACGATGGCCAGTGGCTTAGCAACTTCATTCGCCAGCTCCTTCAGGACCCGCGGATGGATTCCATCAGGTCCCACGGACTTGTGTGCGTTCAGATTTTTAAGATGGTCTCGAACCAGATCCTCTCCTACAGTGGGCCCAAGGTCTTCATTCTCACAGTCCCTGTGTCTGCCTTTCAAGACTTGGGTGGTGTGGTCAGAGCATTTGTCAGTGAAGACTGAGACAAAGAAGTCATTCAGAACCTCAGCCTTCTCCAAATCCTGCGTAGCCAGTTCTCCTGAAAGCTTCCTCAGGGGGCCTATTTTGTCCCTAGTTTTTTTTTTTTGTTTGCTACGTACCTGTAGAATCCCTTCCTATTATCCTTAACATCCCTGGTTAGGTTTAATTCTAACTGGGCCTTAGCCTTCCTAACCTGGTCCCTAGCTTCCCAGACAACATCCCTGTACTCTACCCAGGGCACCTGTCCTTGCTTCCATTTTTTATAATCCTCTTTTTTCCTTTGAATTTTCCTCAGCAGCTCCTTATCCATCCAAGGAGGTCTCCTGGCCCTCCTGCTGCACTTCCTTCTAGTTGGGATGCAGCACTCCTGAGCTTGTAGCAGGTGATCCTTGATCCTTGAATATCAACCAACAGTCTTGGGCCCCCCTGCCCTCCAGGGCTATATTCCATGGAACCTTACTAAGCAGGCTCCTGAAGAGGCCAAAGTCTGCTCTCCCGAAGTCCAGGGCAGTGAGCTTGCTGCACGCTCTTCTCACTGTCCTGGGGATCTCAAATTTGACCATCTCGTGATCGCTGCATCCAAGGCTGCCCTGGAGTACCACATTCTCAACAAGCCCTTCCCTGTTGGTGAGCACAAGGTCAAGCATCGCACCTCTCCTTGTCAGCTCCTCTATTACTTGCAGAAGGAAGTTGTCTTCCACACAATCGAGGAACCTCCTGGATTGCTTGTGCCGTGCAGTGCTATCGTTCCAACAGATGTCAGGGTGGTTGAAATCCCCCATGAGAACAAGGGCCTGCGAGCGTGAGGCTTTTCCTATCTGTCTGTAGAGTGCTTCATCCACAGGTTCTCCTTGATCAGGCAGTCTGTAACAGATCCCCACAGTAATGTCTCCCATGGCTGTTTTCCCTTTAACCCTGACCCACAAACTCTCTGTAAACTGCTCACCTGCCCCCAGACAGAGTTCCATACTCTCCAGCCTATCCCTAACATAAAGAAATATATGTTAAGCTCAAGTAACCTGTGCTTGATTTTTAAAATTCACTGCTGAAAGTATATGCTGAAATCTTCAGAACAATACTGAGAAATATAGCTGTGTTACAAAATAAGATCATTTGATGTTTGTTTTGCATACAAAACTTAGACCATTCTTGACTCTAGAACCGCAAGCAGTGCTTCCATAGCATATATTATGATAGTACTTTATAGAATAAAGAAAAAAATATTTTCTGATTGCATGTGCCAATGAAGATCAGAAGACAAACAACAACAAACCCGAAACCAACCAACCAAATAAAAAACAAACAAAACCGGACACCCCAAAAACAAAACCAGAAGGAAATAATGAAAAATATCAAGAATATGCAAAATTGGGAATGGTTTAGATGACCATTTTAAATGTTCATAGTGTGCCACAATACAGGAGAGACTCCCACATTCTTGGCATTTTTTAATTCATAACACTTTCTTCAGGTTCATTTAATGATTATAAAGAATGGAAACAAGAGACCTAGATGAGCAACGTGCATCTTAACTGAAGCATTTGCTTTATTGTGAGGAACATTTTA
The DNA here is from genome assembly GCF_037157495.1 of Lathamus discolor. Classification (NCBI taxonomy): domain Eukaryota; kingdom Metazoa; phylum Chordata; class Aves; order Psittaciformes; family Psittacidae; genus Lathamus; species Lathamus discolor. The sequence goes on from NC_088889.1 coordinate 43,782,883, forward strand.
ACAAACTGGCAAACCTGACATAGAATGAAGATCACAGAGTCAGCTATCCAGTGGAAATCTTCTAAATACCCTTACTGTCCTTCAGTAATATGGATACATTTTGTCCATTCCCAAGTAAAGACACTTATGAATATGAAGGGGGTTTATTTCCTCTCTAGATGATTAAAATGTCTATTTTTGCTATAATTTTTGTTATATACTCATCACTAAAGATCAAATAAACCTAAGTTTCCTAATCCTATGAAACTGCTGATTATGGCAGTCACAAAAGTAACTTTCATCTTTTTAACTTGTTTCCAGGGAGGGGTGAGGAGAGGGGATTATCAATGGAAGAACCCAAATCCTAAGGGCCAAAATATTCATGTTGCTTTGAAAAATTATTTACCCTGTGGGAATGTCCTGTTGCTCATGCTTTCATTTTGAAACACTCTTTTTTTTTTTTTTCATAACTTATACTGAGTTAGTTGGTAATTTTCAGGTATGGCTAATAATGGAAGTTAAAACTAATAAGTAAAAATCTCAAAAGTTTCTGTGCAATTTTGTAAATAGCCAGTTTTTGCTTTTTTTCATTTCTTTACCATCTGCAGCACTGTCATGGAAAGAGATTGAGGGCTGCCAGCCATTCCCAAATCAATGACCTTGGAATCTCTGGAGGAATTTGTGAATTTGAAGGTAAAATTTCAATCTCTTAGAGAGGAAAATGTTTAATCTCTAAAGAGTTAAATAGATTTTTCTCCATGCATTGCTTGACACTAAATCTTTTTAGATTTAGAATGGCAGCTTCACTGTTCCACTGCCATTTGAGTTGTGGGCCCAGAAATCAATTGAGAGCTTCGTTATAAATAATATTCTCACCACACAGAAAATTGTCTGTCATACAGGTAATATTTTAACCAAGGTAGAAGAGCTCTGACTGTGCAGTAACACCCATCCTGTGCAGCAGTGTTAACATGGGGATGACACTAAGTCTTAGCATGCAGCTGGAGGGAACGAAATCTTGAACTCTAGGCAAAACATCCCTATCTAGTTTGACCATTGCCACCACATACATTTGAACAAAAGGAGAGTGGAAAATATGAACTGAGTAATTTCCAGACAATTTTAAAACTCTTTACTGTTTTTCTCTCTTGCAGCTATAACATTGAGTGTGTAATTTCAGTGGTCTTGTCGATTACCCAATCATGTTTGTCATTTGTGAAGAAAGACAGCTCACATACTGTGACACAAATAATACAAAAGAAAGAAGGCTAAGTAGTTTTCTTTGGTAAACTCTTAGGTCACACTACCCTTTTATTTTGGTCACATAGATCCATTTCAGAACTCTGTGAAAAAATCTTTCTAAAAATAAAGCTGCTTTTTTCCACAGGTTGAGAATGAAAAAACTGAATATGTCTTAAAAGAAGGAGGCTTTGATTGACTTGCTCAGCACATATGTATTATCCAATATAGGTATAAGAACCAAAACATACTAAGAGTTACCATACCAAAAATTCAAAGAAACAATTATATTTTACAAAGTCTAGAGCTTCTTTGTATTTTGTTCCAAGCTGACTTCAGTTTATTTTTTTAAATTATGTTTATTGCCTTTTAAGTTTTCCAACTGTATTTTGAATACTGATGTTTTTAATCTAGGATGTTTGGACAGTCTGAGAATTTTCTGAAGAATCTGAGATTTAACACTCAGTGAATTTTATTTTCTAATAAAATGAATCAGATTTTTCATGAATTTGGGTGCAGTGAGGAAAGAATTGTTTTACCTTTGCTTACTGCTATTCCATGGCCTTTAAAAGTTGTATCTGTAATGAACTGGCTTCTTCTTTTCTTTTTATTCAGAAACACAAGGCACTTGCCAGAACACAAGGGGCTTGCATTCATCTACAAATATTTTCTGTCTTTCACTCTTTTTAGTGTAATTAAAACTTACAAAAATAGAGAATGTGAAAGATCTTTTTCCAAGTTCCACTATTAATTTCTAGAAGCCAGATACATCATCTATCCTGGAGGATATCAGGGGGTCAATGCAGTAAGAACATTAAGTCATCACAAGACTACAACTAGATTCCTGTTTATGTGCTTTAATACAGTTTAGGATGGCTACTGGTACAGTACAGGTTGACTTGCTTACAGAGAAGATTAAAGAATACGCAAGCACTATTGGATAGGAAAAGCTGAGGTAAAAAAATTAATGTGCTGTTAAAGAGAAACAAGAATTGCCATGGATATACACAATGAATTTTAACAGTTCCTGGCACTCAACAAATTCTGTCTGGGTATCTGTTAAATTTTTTAAGGCACAGTATTAAAAATATGATGGCTATAATGCACAATAATATTCCAGAATTAGATAGAAGATTAATTTTGTATTTTGGTATACATATATATAAAATTTTCTTCATAACAGCAACATTGGTATAGGTCTCAGTTCCAAAAAGCATAAAATGTATGTCTACCTTTATTAATGAAGTATATATGAAAATGTTGAATGCTCTTCAGTCCTAACTTTAATTCTATGCTTCAGTATTGATTCAGTTCACCAGATAATACAGGGTAGCTTGAGAATAAAGACAATTAGCAGGTAGATTTTCTTGTAATATCCTAATAAGTCTGAGAACAATATAAACTATAAAACTTCAGTAGGCCTATTACAAAATAGAAACAACATTTTTAATAGTGACACAAAATAGGCAAATTCAGTCAAAGGTATTTTTGTTCTGTGTACTAGAATGAAGTACTTATAACACAGAAAAATGAAATACAGGCAATTGGTGACTATGATGAATTTATATTATATTGTTCTGGGCTAAACATCTTGTACCAGCAAACTCAGATAAATTGCACACAACGTTTCTGAGAAAGTAGGATGAATCATAGAATTAGCTAGGTTGAAAAGACCTTTAAGATCAAGTTCACCACTAAACAATGTCATAGAAGGAGTGCATGGCAAAATACTTTTTTTCACCAAGGAGGTGTTAGTTACTTTGGGACCTCAGTAAGGCAGGTACAGACACTCCAGGCTAGTTTATCAGCTTTATTTTGTAAAAGATGGAAATTACTACAGTCTTACATAGATATCAGTCTTACATCCCTTCTGATGCTGGAACTTCATCTGTTGGCACTGTAGGATGAGCCTCTCTTTGTTGATCTCAGTGTGCTGTGCAGGGTTCCTGTGTGCTGAGGTTCAGGGGCCCCACTGCTTTTCACAACTTTGCAGTATCCTTCCAAAGCTACTGATCTACCTGTACAATACTGAGATTTCTTGATAGTACACCAGTATTTGCTGTGGCTGTTGCAGTCTTACACATCTCCACAGGAAAGAGTTCTGATCCCCAAACTTGTATGTGAGGGAAACTAAACAGCTTTTGGAGTTTTAGCCATTACCCCTCTTACAGAAGGGCAGTTCTCACTGAGATTCTTCCAACTATGCCAATGGTAAAAGACATCAAGAATGAAAACCAAGTGTTTACGTTACAATGAACCTTTCTTTTTTTTTTTTTTTTTAATGAAAGGTATGAGGAATCTGCCCTGTGTGACACTATCCATCAACAGATACGGATGATGCAGGTAGAAAATAGTCTTAATTTTTGTCCATGTAACCCCACCCAATCTCATCCCAGATGATGAAGATGAACAGAAAGTCTGTTACTGTGAGCATGAGAGGATATTTTTTCTGCCATAGTTCTTCCTACATGTAAGTTTTTGGCTCAGATTATGTGCCACCATCTACCCAATGGCTCCTTTTCCACCTGCTAAAAACAAATGGCCACATTTAGAAGGAAGCAAACCTCTCAGACACACAGAGATGGCAATATGTTCTGCCTATAAAATAAGCTTTTCCACCAATAACTAACCCTAAAAAACTGCAAATTGCTGTTCCCAGAAAAAAGAAAAATGTCCTTCTAACATGCAGCATTCTGTAGAATGGCATCTAAATTTGTTCTATGTTCTGTTTTGAAATGTCATTAATCACAATTTCTAATATCCAAAAAAGTCTGTTACTGATAGACACCCACCCCACGACCCCACCAACCCCACCCCCAGTCTATTACTCAGGAAATTAATACTCTTGTAGCAGAAACCTTGACCATGAAATACTGAGCTTTCAGAATTCTGTATAAATGGAGAAATCTCCAAGTTCTCTGATACTCATTCAAGACTTAATACATTATGAAAGTGAGAGGTGATAAACTCCCAGAGTCTCATGGGTACAGTGAAATATACCAGATAGGTTCATTTTCATTCAAGTAAAAAAGCAAGCTTACCCCAAGAATACTTTTCATCAGTTAATTCCATGTATTCTTGTTCCAAATTTTTGGTGTTTTCTCTTAAACACATTATCCCAGAGACGTTGTCACAGTCACTGATGGGCTTGGCCTTCATCAGTGTCTGTCTTGGAGCTGTCAGGCATTGGTTCTGTTGGACACAGAGGAAGCTTCCAGTAGCTTCTCAGAGAAGCCACCCCAGTAGCACCCTGCTACCAAAACCTTGTCACACAAACCCAATACACTCCTGAACTTTTTATTATTTTTCTTTTATCTTAAGTGCAGCAATAGGTTGAAAAGGTAGAATAGCTTATAATAAATGCATTTGTGATTAAATCAGTGAAAATAATTGAGATTGTGCTTGCAAGCCATAAAATAAGGAGGTACTAAATTCAGGACATCCATGACAATACTAAATCGAACAAATAGCATCAGCAAAATTCAATCAGCAGAATTTCTTGAGTAGTTCTGTTCAACTTCTTGACTCATCATTTTTCTCTAGCAATTTCATTTTACAGTACTTTTCTAATGGAGTGACTTATGTGTGATAAAGCTACCAGTGTGCATAGTTATAGAATTATGCAAAGGAAGAAAAATTTAACACATCCTATAAACAGGCACACACTATGAGTGACAGATAGGTTGTTGATTTATGGAAGACTGGTTTGCAAATTTGAGTCATTCTGTGCCAGTGATCATGAGAGGAGGAAGTTGTACCAAGTCAGACAACAGAAAGAATTATTTTGATTTAAATTCTTGGACTTTTCAGGGTATAGCTCAGAAAGCTTTTTTTGACCGAAGAAGCCAAATAAGTCTGCTTCTTACAAGTATTAAATCTTTAATAAAATACATGGTATTTTACAAGCAGAACAGACTGAGAATCTGAAAGTACTAAAATGGTATGCCTGGGTTTTTACTGTTACAGCAGCATTATGAAGATGGTTAACACAATGAGAGCATGACCAAATGCTTTGCTGGTTTGCTTGTTTGCATGATGGTTACAGAGAAGGAAGGACTTAGTAGATCTTTCTTCCAGCTTTTTTTATTATTTTTTTTGGTCAGTATTAAGTCATGGTTTTCATTAAAACTACTGAGACATAATTATTTGTTAAACTTATTTAATTTCTTCATATATTTGCAAAGATTAAGATCCCTAAAGAATAGGAGTGAATGTTCTTTGTCTACATGCCCATTTTTACTACTGTCGTGGTTTAAACTCAGTCAGCCACGCAGTCTCTCTCTCACTTCCCCCTCCTTCTTACTCCCCACTCCTGGAGGGATGGGGAAGAGAATCAAAAGAATGTAACTCCCACGGGTTGAGATAAGAAGAGTCCAGTAACTAAGGTATAACACAAAACCACTACTGCTACCACCAGTAGTAATAATGATAAGGGAAGTAACAAGGGGAGAGAACACAACTGCTCACCACCCGCAGACCGATACCCAGCATGACCGAGCAGCGATCTAACCCTTCCGGGTAATTGCCCCCAATTTATATAGTGACTGTGACATGCTGTGATATGGAATGCCTCTTTGGTTAGTTTGGGTCACGTGTCCTGTCTCTATTTCCTCCCAGCTTCCCCTCCTCCCTGGCAGAGCATGAGACTCAGAAAGTCCTTGGTCAGAGTGAACATTACTGAGCAGTAACTAAAAACATCAGTGCTGTCAGCGTTGTTCCCAGGCTGAAAGTCAGAAACCCAGCACTGCACCAGCTACTAAGAAGGAGAAAAATGACTGCTACTGCTGAACCCAGGACAGCTACTTAAATTTTTGAGAAATGTTTGCAAAAAAAAAAAGTACTTAGAGTACAAAAGTACTTCTTTCTGTGCAAGGGTATTACTAGTTCCTGTAACCTGCTCTCTGAGTACTCTAGGCAGTTCACTGTGTCACCACTGAATCTGTGCTTATTTCTTTCAAGTATGTTTCTATACATACTAGTGCATTATAACTGCAGTTTCCTGCCAGAGAAATACAAAATATTCCAGTTAACAGATAATGGTCTCCCTTGGTTATATGGTAAAAAGAAAGAGACAAATTAATCTAGAAACCAGTTCTGTTAAAATGCCACACAAAACCATTCAGCTTACATGCTCTGAATTATCCCTTTGACAAGGACATACCCTGACTACAAAAAGAGCTCACAGAAATTAATCTCTATAGAATAATGTGAATTTTAAAAATACCCACCTTCTTCTGAAAGTGATGGAGTTCTAGAGAACATATGTATTTATATATTTTCACACTATATTTGTCTTTTTATACACCTACAAATCATTGAGGGATAAGAACCTAAGAGGGCAGACACTTTTACTTTCAGTTTTATGTTGAACAAAATGTCAGTGTGTGACAACCCAAGTTTTACTCGTGCCATGCTCTAATTGAGCAGTAATGTGTATTGCTGAAATTCCAAAAGCCTTTGTAGTGGGCACTTTATCATTTTGACACTCTTTTCCTGCAACACATGGGGAACAGTAGTAGCATGTCTAAATCTATTTTTCACTGTAGGCCGCTAAACTACCAATCACTAAAACCTGACCCGAACACTTAATATCTAGTATGAATTAATGAATCAGGTCAGTCATACATTTCTTACCTTGCTCACTGGAATAAGCATTTTAGCAGTTGCCAAGTTCACATGAAACCTTTGTTCTTTTATTCTCACATATATATTTTATAGGATTGGTACTTCTGTTTGCTTAGTGTTAGATAGAAGCACTCTTTCTTTCCAAATTTGCTGAAAGTATTTGACTATACAGTTTTTACATGTATCTTCCCACATCAGTGTATCTTCAGTGTATATTTGCTATCATCTGTCCCATCCAAACAGACATGTTTTCCTAATGAAAGTACTTAGGTGAGACTTTTCCAAAGGGAAGGCTATGTGTATAGTCACATATGTACATATACCTATCTATGTACAGATATGCATTCTGCTCAGAAAGGGCATCTGCTGGAACTCTGCTAAAATAGCTTCTTTGGAAATCTCTGTTCTAGATGATGTGAAAAAATATGTAATTGAAATAAATTAATAAATATTTAATCTAAGAATACCTGTATAATTGTCAGGGATCATGGCCGTATACCAGATAAACCGGGGAAAAAACTCCACAAAACAAGGAAAGCTCAGCCTGGCCCAACTACTTGACGCTGTCTGACGTAGTTTAGTATTGCCCAAATAAGGTATCATAGTCTTATTCAAAATAACAGGAGACAGGTTTAGCTAGCTATATTGGCATGGTATATAGAACTGTATTCTAAAGTTTAGCTGTAGCAATTGGAAAAACAGAGCTATTATAGTATAGTGAAAATAATCTGTCAGATTGAACTTCAGCATGTACAATGTATACATGACATAATTACTGTACACATAAACTTACAAATGATCAAGTTCAAAGCAGTCGAAACCACAGTAAAAAGCATTTGCATGAAGACTGTTGATTAAAAACCCCATTTATCTGCACCTTATAGCTTTAATAATTAATCTCTACGCAGTTCCTCTCTGCCTGCAATAGGTATTTATGCACCTAAAGTACTTGTAAGTTATTCTAGAAATAATTTTCAAAAGTTTTAAAATTAATTAACCTTTAAAAGTTGCATTAAACTCTGTTCACACTATAACTGTAGGCCATAAAAATACATTAGTAAAAAGTATGATGCAATAACAGTAGAATAGTAGAACAAAACAGTTGAAAGACTCAGTATACAATAAGTATGACCTGAAAAGTTTAGACTGTCTGTATTATCATCCCATGAACTAAATAAACATTACCAAGTGGATTATGCATGCTTCTGAAACAAATATTCTGCTTTAATTTCACAAACGAAACTGGTCTAAGGAAGCCTAATTTTTGTAACATGAAGATGCTCTGCAATGAGAACCAAAGCAGTAAAATATCATAAGACTACTGTCCTGGGTTCAGCAATAGCAGTCACTTGTCTCTTTCTTGGTAGATGGTGCAGTGCTGTGGTTTTGTATTTCAGGGCTGTTCCCAGGCTGGTGACTGCTACTGCTGAACCCAGGACAACTTCCTATGAGGAGGAGATGTTAAGGTAGTTTTTCCATCTCACTTCCTCATGACTTCTCTATGATAAAATCCTGCATCACCTGGGATTCCCAGGCAGTCTTCCATCCAATTACTAACCAAGCCCAACCCTGCTTAGCTTGTCATCTCAAGAGTCAATGTGATCTATGATTCTCTTTTAGCTGCAGGTGAAAAGAGCAGTCTTTGGTGCACAGGCTGTAGAATGGTTGGACTTTTTTGGCTTGACATCTGATGATGATCACAATTTGTCACTATAATCACTCTAATACTGTTTTGCAGACAGAAAATTACACTGTCAGAAACCTTCCTGGGTTATTACTTGATCAGATTACGTGTCTACGAAAAAGTAAAGTTGTGAAAGCATGGAATTTGTAAGGAATCATTTTTACAGATCATTTTAAACAGGAACAATTTTTTGTGCAACAACATCTTCTATGAGAGTACTTCAGGACTCATCTTTTTTTTATTTTTTTTTTTTTTCCATGGAGGAGATCCCTTAGGCTTCTGTAGGTTTACAGAATGGAAAGTTTCCACATTCTACATAATAAGCAATAAAAATACCATTAACAGATTTGTGAGTTGTCAAAGTCCATTCAGGTCTCTCAGATTTGCAGGACAATATTTTTTATTTAAAATTTATTTCATAAATCCATTAAGAACATGAACTCATTAAGAAATATAAACAAACATGACAGGAGCTTAATCCCCTTTTTTTGCCCAGACTATCTTATCATGTTAATACCATTGAAGTAATAATATTTCATAATTTATAATCTGTAACTCTTAATATCATGCATCTGTGAACAAAAGAAAAGGATTGATTACCTAGCTGATAGTGAGAGTACTCATCCTTCCTCCTCTGTTATGGTGCAGGCATTCCCTGTATCACAGTAATAAACATGAAAGCCTCAGCAGTCCAGCTGATTTTGAATCTGCTTCAAATGCATTTTTGGTTAAGCCGGTGTTTTATAGCTTTCAGTTTGGAGGTTTGGTCTATCTATTTCCATAAATTAGTGGATTCTGAGGAAACTGCCAGGCAAAACACAACGGCTTCAGGAGACAGCAATTTGGAGGTGATTGTGGCTGCCTAATAGCCTTTCAGCACTTCCTGATTACCTGTCCTGCTTATGTTGTACTCTAGCTTGCTTTGGACTAATGTCACTGCTCCTAGCATACATTAGGCCTTATCATGAGGTGAGATAGATAGCCAAAATCTAAGCAAGAGCTGAGTGAACAGTCACATGGGTAAAATAAAATATTTCAAGAATTACTTTAAGAGAGGTAAACCTACTCTTTTAAGCTTTTAACTATACGTGAAATGATCCAAGGTGAAAAGAAGATAAACTACCAAGCAGCACAGATGTAATTTCTCATTACACCTATTAGTAAGATTTAAATTTTGTTTTGCAGTAGCCTAGTAACAATTAAGGAATCTAAGTATTTTTTATGTATATTGTTCTTCATAATTCTTGAGACAAAGAGGCACAAAAGCACAAAATGTAATCAGTTCTAAGTAACATTAAGTTTGATGGCTTTGTAACGGAAAATAACTGAGGTGCTTGAAAGTAGTTGACATAGTTTTAGGTCCTTAGGAACTTAGTACAAAAAGTGTAAGAAAAATAATATAGAAAAACAGGACCTGGGGCTGGGGAGTATCTGGGACTAACAGATGTCCGGGGTGGACACAGTTAAACTAACTGGTAGGTAGAAGGACAGGATGATTGCTATGTTTGTGGTGTTAATGAACCCATTAAGCTGGTGTAAACATCTGCTGGGAAGTATGCGGGACTAACAGATGTCCAGGATGGGAGCAGTTAAACTAACTAAGAAGTAGAAGGACAGGATGATTGCTATGTCTGTAACGTTAATTAAGCTGGTGCTTCAAAGACTGCTAGAAGTTATGAAGATTGTTGGAAGAAGTAAAGGACCATCAAAGATCACCCTCACATTTTTGTATGCATGCTGGAAACTTGCTGGAAACTGATGTAATTCATGCGTAGCCTCATGAATATGTATGTATGCCGAGGGACTGTATAAGGACTGCTTGTGTAGCAATACAGGGACACACTTTAGGAGGAGCTATCCCCCGTGTCTCCTGGAGCCGCAATGAAGAACACCTGCTTGTCAACTTGAAAGCTTTGTTGACGAGTTTGTTCCTGGAGTTTTCTCTGAATCATTCTCTGTCCATTCTGTAGCAGTATTGCACTTATGGCACCTCTACTAGAAATCAAAGATGCCAGTGAAAAACTATGATACTGCCCAGCTGCATAATATAGCAGTCAGACAGCTGCGATCTGAACAACTAACTTAGCATAAACCAGATAGGTCATTACAATAGACCTTTCTATCTTTTCAGAGTTTAAATAATTGTGTCAGCCTCCAGGTACCTTGATAGCAGAAGAAGCTATATTAGCTGGAGGCAACCTAAAGAAGAGCAAGATGAAAATATTATTTTGAGGAAAACTTGGTTTATGAAAAAAAGATTTTATTTTTTGTATAAAATTCCTATGCTTGACTTTTACTTTCCTCTAGACAATTTCACTGATCTAGTTTATAACATGTCATCTCAAACAACACTATCAACACAACTGACAGGATAGTTAATTGCTGTGGCAGGCAAGAGGCAAGCAGATAGGAAACTGAGAAGAGAGACTTGAAAGCCCTTATACTAGCTTTGCAGTATAGAGTTGTACCCTTGGTGTAAATCTATCAAACTGAACAAATTAAACTGAAGACTTATCTCATGAACGAATTGGATGGATTCCTAGCAGCAAAATATACTTTAGCATATGCTGATCTAGCAAAACAGTTGTGAAGTTCCCAATTAAGTAACTCTAAAATAATCTATAGAAAAGGCTGAGTCTCACCAAGGCTCCGCTCAACCCTGGAGCAAAAGATAGAAGATAAGTTTATTTAGACTCTTATCTATAAATGATTGGAACAGAGCTTGGTCCTGGTATAAGGGAACTGGTGTTGCAGCAGGGGAGACACGCAGCTGAATCCTTAGACACAATGCTGTAGCTTGAGGAGACGCAACTGAATGCATGGAGGTGGAAGGAAACTGTGGTGTGGGACCTGGGCACTGAGCCTTAGTTCAGATGATGAAAGTATGCTGCCACGAGGTGAGAAAGCTGTGGAGGAGTTGATATGTGGATAGACTCCACAACTCGTTAAAGTTGTAAAGTAGGTAGGCTTTATTCAGAGCTGAGGCACATGGGGGATCGCTCCTCCAAAGGCATGAGCACCTCAGTGTCATTTCCCTCTAAATTTATTCTCTAAAGTTACACGTATGCATGAGGTTACACAATATGCCTATACATATTCATGTCCTATCCCCGCTTTGTATTATAATGAGCTAGAAGTTCCTTTGCGCTTGCACAGTGCCTCCTGGTGGTCGTGGGTGAGGGTCTCAAGATGAAGTAAATGAGTCTTCCTCGAGCCTGAGCTTTTCACTCTTTGTCATTGCACATGCTTCCTGATGACTTGGTCATTGTCCAAACCACAGAGCCAGTTTCAGCCGGTCTGGATGCCCGAAGAATGGGAACCAAGTCACGGTCCCTACCTCTTAACAATAGCCATGTCCTCACATCCTGTTCTAGCACCCACAGGGAGTACCATAAGCATGAAGAAGCAGTAACATTGTTAAGCAAGCAGCTTAACCCTTTGCATCAGGGTTACAGTGGAAAACAATGTTTCCAGTGAGGTTGTGGCTTAGTTAAGGTTATGGGTTTGATGTCATAGTAGGTGGGAAAGTGACAGAGGTTGTAAAGTAAGAGAGCCACCAAAATATTTATGTGCACATCAATATAGGTGGAGGAGATACTTCTGCCTCTTTTATTGCTAGTGTCACCAGCGGTGCTTAAATGAATTCAACTGGGGTTCACCTGGTGTTCCCAGGAAAAAAGTCTGAATTAAGAAGGATAAAATTGCTTTCAACACCAGTCATTTCTTTACAACAGGCATTCATTTTAGAACTTTTAATAGTATCTTTCTAGATATTGCTATATTTTATGAAAATCTCAAAACTGTTAATAATTCAGCATCTAATCCTTTATTTAACACGCATCATTCAATTTTCTGTTATGAACAGAGGCTGTTCTTTGCTTCCGTTTTATGATTACTGCCTCAATTTTCTCTTCTCCTTCTGCAACAAATATCTAAGCTGTAACAGTGAAAATTAAACTTCCAAAAGAAAGTTATATTTTGCCTGTTCTAAGGCCTGTTTTCTGAATGCTGTTAGGAATGTTGTGCTTGTAAGAAAATGTTCTGTTATTGTGTAACTGACATCTTCAAAAATTCATAGATCATTCTACAAGTTTTTACATATGCAGTAGAAGTTAAAGACCGTACAGCATCAGATGGGAGGAAAAAAAAGTTCATGGTAGAATTTATATTTTTTTTTGGTTGACCTCTCAGTTCCCAAGGGGCTTTGAAAAAAGTGTCTGCTGAATCTTCAAGGATCTTGCTTTAGGAAATTAGAGCAGCCCTGCATTTATTTTTAAATGCCATTATTTCAAAGAAGTCCCAAGAAAGGTAGGGTTGCAAAGAATGAATAGAACAAAATATTCATTTAGCTTTTCTTAGAAAAATATTACTTTTTCAATAATATAATAAAAGCTGAAAAGGAATGCAAACTATATGAAATCCATTTTTACACTATGCCCCTGGGCTTCCACTGTCTTTCAAAATGGTTCAGAGAACCATTCCTACAGATAATCAAGGTTATTTAGCTAGAATATATAATCTGCGAAATATCTTTAGTTGAATTTGTGAATAAGAAGTTTGTTATGAGGGAAAAAAATGTTATTACTTAGAATTAATCTGCTTCTTGTACAAGAATATAGAAGTTTAAATATATCTCAAACATAGAGTAAGAATTGAGAATGAAACATATTTTAACATAAATTTATGATTTTTTTTTTGTTAAGTACTTTATGTTAATCCAAAAGCTATAGAATAGAATCATTGCAGCTCATGAAAAATAAATTTCTAATATTTTTCATTACAGAACTATTTCCAGGTAACTACTAGCAAAGTTCTTTTCTACCCCTGGGTATTCCAGCTAATGACAATCACACTCCACAGTGTCTTTTGCTAGTTTCCAAATATGTTTTTTGAAATCTGAGAATCAGAATTTGCCTCCATACGTTTTGGCTTTGTTTATATCACTAATTTTAATAACAATTAAAAGGATTTTGTTGAAAATGCTTGAATCATGGTGTGAAGCACTTTCTTACTTTAGAGTTCACTTTTATTTTCTGCAAAAATATTTTGAATGTTAGTATATGCACAAATATATGCACAAATTGGAATGAAAAGAGAATTTTGGTCAATCAATGATGTCATCCGAATTATTTTTCTCAACTTTGAGTTACCTGAAAGAGGTATTTTTCCCTGACAGTTATCACAAGAATAAAAGGTTATTCATATAATTTCCTTTTTGGAGATCTAACTTGGGCGTGAGCAGTCTCCTTTTCCTGTCTAACTCATGGAATTTATACAAGACTATGAGACACTGGGATATTCTAAAAAAAACCTTAAAGACAGCTAGGTAAGGTGGTATGACTAGCTTCTTAGCAAAGACATAATAATTTACCAAACTACAAGTCAGATGAAAAAGTCCGGTTGTACAGCTCTCAGTCCAAATCCCCACTCCACGAAGGTAATTGAGCTCCTTGAGTGAAACTCAAGCAAGGAAATTTGAAGAGGAAATATCAGGGGGCATTTCATAATTTTGCAACACCTACAAAACCAGAAAATTGGATGGTGATAAGTGAGGCCAAAATGGACAAACCTAACAAATGGAAAATAACAGCAATACTGGAAAACTATATGCAAATCAAAGTGAGGAATGAACAAAGCCCAAATTAAATTAACTCAATTGCATCAGCTGAAGTAAGCTGAAATAAGTGGGTATTGACAGTTTGACATCGTGAATAACATGAGAGGCTTTTGTTTTCCTTATCATTTGTTGTAGAACGCGAGGTCATTGACTCATTTTACACAGTGGAAGCTCAGGAGAGGATAAGCAATGAAAAACTTACTACTGAAAAGTGTAGTTTTCCCCTATATTCAGCACAGAATGAAATAATGATATATTTAAAAATAAGAGCATTTTTGGATGGATGTGAGGAATGCTGTCTATTTTGTTACTGTTAGCGATATTTTCTGCAAAAATAATGTCTCTAAAGTCATTGGTGCAAGAGAAAGGCATGAGAATAATAACTTTACTGAAAACCACTTAAGTCTGTAAAGATTTGTGGCAGATAGAAGTATTTTCATTAGGGGAAGATTTTTACCAAAATTCTCATGTATTTATGAATTTATTACGTACTAGGTGTGCATTTGTCACATATTAGGTGTGTATGTATCACAGTTTAAATCCTTTATGTAAAGATTAAAAAAAAAATTGTTAAAGGCAAAGGTTAAAAATAATTAAATGATATAATTTTGAAGTTTTAATTTTAAAATTGTAGGTTGTTGAGGTTTGCTTATTTGTGTAGAGGGTTGCAATTATTTAGCTTTGCAAAGGCTGTTCCAGAAGTGAACAAAGTAGGGAAGTTTCAGGCTTTCCCAGTGATGTCTGTCATCAGAGGGTTTTTTTTCTGCAGGTTAGTTTCTCCAAACTACAAAACAGTATTTATTTTAACTTTTCATGCATGTCTTTTTAAACTTAAACTCTCCACTAACCTTCACTAGGCATTTAAACCTCTTAATTTCAAGTCAGATAGTATTATTGTACATTCTACCTGATGTAACTGAACTAGCACCGTAAAATGCTATGACACCAGACCATGCTGAATAAAAATTAAATGTTAGGAAATTTACCTGCTAAACTCTAATAGGCTTCTACAAGACATATACAAATGAGGTCTTCAAAGACTTCCATCTTACTCATATGTTTCTAGTCTTTAGAAAAAGTATGGATTATAACCCTGACAGTAAAGATGTGTGTTCTAATACATTTTAAATTCCTGTTCTAAGCTATGGGCCTTCTACAGCTTCTTATATCAATTGTCCTCACTTTCACTTTTAATGGCAGATAGATGATAGAAAAAAGAAAGGTTTTCACTAAGTGATTTTAAGAAGTGGTGGGAGTTGTTCTGTTGAAACCTTCAGAAAAATCACTCAGAACATTCAAGCAGCTTTCTGAGAAAGTCTGTGAGGCAGCTGAACTTTTATTAAATAGCTGTGCTTCTCATATCATACTAGAAGCAATTTCTACTATTTACATGTGTAAGAAATTAATTTGCCAGGAATTTGCAGAAAAGTATTCGATGGACATAAGAAAGTGTCAGGGCTATGAGATTGGCATTAGGAATTGCATGTACAATACATTAATTTCTCAAGAACAGGTTCAAAAGGTCTTGAAGTCTGAAAAAATAATTTCTTAAAAAGGCAGTTTTCTAAAAATACGCTGTTTTGCATTGCCATAATTTCCTAGGTGAAAACAGTTTTACTTTTTCAAGGAGAATTTGTGTTAATGAATGTTCTAATCCAGTCCCAGGACATTTGCAGAGTTGGAACAAAAAGTTAGAAGGCTGTCCTCTATCCTCTGTATAGTAAATAACTTCAGAAACTAGAATCTGCCAGATAAGCACTTAATAATTCACTATTCCAGAAAGCCATTTTTACCTCATTCTTTGGACAAGCTTAGATTATTTGAACTAGGCAATAAGCCAATGTTCATGGCAGCATGAGATGAATAAAACAGCACAATGTCATTAGATCAATTACGGGTATATGATACTGTACTTGTGAGAGTAAAATGTGCAGAGACATTGGGTTCCAGCAGAAGCCATGCTCCTCAGAGCAACTGGTCCTTATGAATATGGATGACAGTTGTTATTGGAAAGGAATCTATATATGACTCTAGCTAAGGTTAGATGATTTTTTAAGACTCTATGGTTGAGTGAGAAGGAAAATCAGCAGACCAAGAAGATGCAGCATGTCACTTGTTACAATTCCCTCATCCCTAGAATCTTTTCTTGCTTGTGTATGCAAAGCTGCAACATTTGCTTCTCCACAATGATTTTTAATTATTCTGGATCTAAACTTTCTTCAAAAAAGCTTGCTTAGGATCATGACGCCTTCAAAATATCTTTGCACTGTGGAAATTCAGTTGGACATTTGCAAAGAATAGCTAGGTTTACTTAATGATTTTGACTAAAGTACAAAATACTGGTTGGAGTGAACATAACTATGGAAGTGTTTAGATTCATAGTTTGTACATTAACCTTTTTCTTCCTTCCTTCCTTCCTTCCTATTTTCTCTATACCTCCCTGCTATTGCGGTTTATATTAAAAGAAATGTTTTACACGGTGTTTATGAACTACCATTTACAATAAGTCCTAAATTCTTAGTATGAATTTTTGATTGCATTCCAATCTAGTAATAATTATTCATGTTTAGTGAACACTTTGAAATATAAATATTCCACGGTTCAAAAATCAAACCAATCCAAGACCTGTGCAAGATTCTGCTTATCTGTCACTGCTACTTCGTGTACTGTGATGCCTGAACACTTGACTACAGCTGGAGAAGATCCTCTTGGCTTTTTGGTATTTTCAGATGATCACTGGCTTGCATAATCAGATACAATTTCTTCTCAGAAATTTGTTATATCTTGTTAGGAAACAGTCTTCTGTTCCTGAGTCTGCTAAGCATTTTTGAGACTTCTTATTTCTCGCTTTCCTATATTTCGATTTACGATCTCCAAGCATAATGAGCACCTTAAATTTTCACCCTGATTCACATTCTACCTGAAATCTCTGTCAGGCTTAATCACTATATGACATAAAGTTTTACTCAATTTGACTTCAGGCTTCTTACTGCAAGACTGACAGAAATGTTTACAAATTAGTCAAGTATAGTACTGCAGTCCGAATCCATGCTTCACAACTGGAATTTTATGTATTTGCTTGCCTTGTTATATGTATTAGTCCCTCCTCTAACCATTTGAATTGCAATATTCTTTTGCATACTACAGTTATGATTGCATTATTTTTATTTCTGTAATCATAGAATCAAGTAGATTGGAAAAGACATTTAAGAGCATCAAGTCCAACTGTTACCCCAGGACTGCCTACCACTAAATCGTGTCACTAAGGGCCTCATCTACATTTCAAGATCAAAGCTTTCGATTTTACAGAGTACCTTCTAAACAGTTATATATGGATACTCAACATAGATGAAGCTGTTAGCTTAACTGTTTTCTGAATTGGGGCTTGGAGAAGCCCTTTGAGGACTTTGCCTGGAGATGAGTTCCTTTATACTTGAAAATAGTTATCTGTATCAGCAATCTTGTAACCAGTCAAGGAATCTGTGATATGCGAAAATGCAGATGAGGGATTCTGAGATCCTTAATGGCTCTCATAATTCTGGTTTTAGTTCATTTACTTCACCCCTTTTGTATTTGATCTGTGCTCAAGACTCAATTGAAACTTCTAGTTTATATTGCTTGTATTTATATTCCCATATGTTCATGAGATTTGGTCAGGTGTAAGCTTTCTTAAAAAAAAAAAAAAAAAAAAAAAAAGAGAAAGAGAGTGACATTACAACAAGATTAATGACTTGGTGTCTGAACACATTTCTGAGAATAAGATCTCTTTCCTACCTTTAAAAACTTTGAGGTTTTTACTATCTTTATTCCATAATTCTCCAACTGGATGACCGAATTAACACTTGGAAGTATAAATAGTGCGAATATTTTTTCATTTTTTTGTAGATTCACTATCAATTTTTTCCTGGCAAGCTCAGATGAAATAAATCCTTTATAATCTCTGAAGGCTTAGAACACAGGATTTCCTTTGATTTAACTCCCAAACTACCTGATCTATTCTAACACTCTTAGATTACAAATAAATTTTGAAATGTAACAAAATCTCCAGGACTTCTATTCCCAGGCTTCATAAACATGGCCATTAATAGAAGCAATCAAAAGGTTTCCTAAAAGTATTAGCTCCTAAAAAAAAAGTTACTTCAAAAATAGATAGTCATCTAGGAGGAATGAGGTCATGAGTACAGGAAAATGGTTAATTATTGTTAAAGTGAGAACAAAATAGCAATATATTTGTTATTATAATCATTAAGGGAAAATCCTCAAAAATCAAGAAGCTTTACCAGATTCCAGGAGAGACAATTTGAGAAAGAGGCAAAACATGTATTTAAGCAAACAGTGCTCCCTGTGTGACTTCCCTTAAGTCTGTGCTTAGAGTAAGGGAAGGTGTTGTGATTTAAGCCCAGGCCATAAATCAGAACCATGCAGTCTACTCCCCCCTCCTTTTCTTCCCCCTGCTCCCAGAGACACGGGAAGGAGAATTGAAAGAATGCAACTCCCACGGATTGAGATAAGAACAGTCCAGTAACTAAGGTACAACACAAATCACTACTGCTACCACCAATAATAATAATGATAAGGGAAATAACAAGGGAAGAGAATACAATGCCATGCACCGATACCCAGCCTGACCAAGCGGTGAACTAGCCCTTCTGGGTAACTCTCAGTTACATCCTGGGCATGATGTGCTGTAGTATGGAATACCTCTTTGGCTAGTTTGTGTCAGGTGTCCTGATTCCTCACGGCTTCCCCTCCTCCCTGGCAGAGCATGAGACTCAGAAAGTCCTTGGACAGTCTAAACATTTGAGCAGTAACTAAAAACATCAGTGTTATCAGCGCTGTTCCCAGGCTGAAAGTCCAAAACACAGCACTGCACCAGCTACTAAGAAAGATTAAAAATGACTGCTACTGCTGAACCCAGGACAGAAGAGAAGGATATTCCAAGCGAAATTTTGGCTGTTTTTTTTTCATACAGAAAAAGCAGAATAATTATTTCAGAACTAATTCCCTATCACATGTATCAGTCAGAAAAATCCTTTTCTTATCAACAGAATACTACAATATCATGATCAGCTCTTATGGTAGGATGGAAAGCTACTGTTTTGCTTTCAAAAAAACCAAAAAAATTTGTCTATTCTTGGGGAGAGGAAGGGCAGGAAGAAGTAACAGTCTGTGTTCTGTAATCTGAATGTGGAACACAAACACCAAAGAAAACAGATATTTGCCCTGAGCAGCTACAAGCAAGGTAGAGTTATTTGAACAGGCACCTTCTTTGCCTCTAATTGCATCCAGCAAGGGCTTATGACTGTAGACCTATTGTGAAGTAATGGAACGAGAATTCAACCAATTGTAGTTTCTCTGATGAATGAATGCCTGCTGCTTTTGAACTTGCTGGAAGCATGTCCTGATCCAAGAGGTTACGGATTTAATGTACCTCTTTGTCATATACTTGAACTTACTATTTAAATTGAACTATTTAAATTCTAGAATTAGAATGAAACTTGGCTGGGGATGTGAAAGAAAACAGGAAGGGATACTATAATTACATTGCAAATAAAAGACAGACTAGGGACAATGTGGGCCCTCTCTGGAAGCTGCTGGGAGAACTGGCTACACAGGATTTGGAGAAGGCTGAGGTTCTGAATGACTTCTTTGTCTCAGTCTTCACTGATCCTTGGATGGATAAGGAGCTGCTGAGGAAAATTCAAAGGAAAAAAGAGGATTATAAAAAATGGAAGCAAGGACAGGTGCCCTGGGTAGAGTACAGGGATGTTGTCTGGGAAGCTAGGGACCAGGTTAGGAAGCCTAAGGCCCAGTTAGAATTAAACCTAACCAGGGAGGTTAAGGATAATAGGAAGGGATTCTACAGGTACGTAGCAAACAAAAAAAAAACTAGGGACAAAATAGGCCCCCTGAGGAAGCTTTCAGGAGAACTGGCTACGCAGGATTTGGAGAAGGTTGAGGTTCTGAATGACTTCTTTGTCTCAGTCTTCACTGACAAATGCTCTGACCACACCACCCAAGTCTTGAAAGGCAGACACAGGGACTGTGAGAATGAAGACCTTGGGCCCACTGTAGGAGAGGATCTGGTTCGAGACCATCTTAAAAATCTGAACGCACACAAGTCCGTGGGACCTGATGGAATCCATCCGCGGGTCCTGAAGGAGCTGGCAAATGAAGTTGCTAAGCCACTGGCCATCGTATTTGAAAAATCATGGCAGTCAGGTGAAGTTCCCGATGACTGGAAAAAGGGAAATATAACCCCCATTTTCAAGAAGGGGAAAATGGAAGACCCGGGGAATAACAGACCAGTCAGTCTCACCTCTGTGCCTGGTAAAATCTTGGAGCACATTCTCCTGGAAGGCATGCTAAGGCACATGAAAAACGACAAGGTGCTTGGTGACAGCCAGCATGGCTTCACTAAGGGGAAATCCTGCCTGACCAATTTGGTGGCCTTCTATGATGAGGCTATGGAACTGATGGACAGAGGTAGAGCAGCTGATGTCATCTACCTGGACTTGTACAAAGCTTTTGACACTGTCCCACATGACATCCTTGTCTCTAAATTGGAGAGACATTAGTTTGATAGGTGGACCACCCAGTGGATAAAGAACTGGCTGGATGGTCGCACTCAAAGAGTTGTTGTCAATGGCTCAATATCCAGCTGGAGACCAGTAATGAGTGTGTTATCTCAGGAATAGTGTTGGGACGGGTCTTGTTCCACATCTTTGTCAGTGACATGGACAGTGGGATCGAGTATGCCCTTAGCAAGATTGCTGATAACACCAAGCTCTGTGGTTCAGTTGAAATGTTGGAGGGAAAGAGTGTCATCCAGAGGGACCTTGACATGCTTGTATGGTGGGCAGATGATAACCTTATGAAGTTCAACCATGCCAAGTGCAAGGTCCTACACCTGGGTCAGAGCAATCCCAGGCACAGCTCCAGGATGGGCAGAGAAGAGATTCAGAGCAGCCCTGAGGAGAAGGAATTGGGGGTGCTGGTCGATGAGAAAATGAACATGAGCTGGCTTCAGTGTGCGCTCACAGCCAGAAAGCTAACCGCACCCTTGACTGCACCAAAAGGAGCGTAGCCAGCAGGTCGAAGGAGGTGATCCTGCCCCTCTACTCTGCTCTCCTGAGACCCCACTTGCAGTACTGTGTGCATTTCTGGCGTCCTCAGCATAAGAAGGACATGGAACTGCTGGAACAAGTCCAGAGGAGGGTCATGAGGATGATCAGGGGACTGGAGCACCTCCCGTATGAAGATAGGCTGAGAAAGTTGGGGCTGTTCAGCCTGGAGAATAGAAGGCTGCGTGGAGACCTCATAGCAGCCTTCCAGTACCTGAAGGGTGCCTATAGGGGTGCTGGGGAGGGTCTCTTCATCAGGGACTGTATTGATAGGACAAGGGGTAACGGGTTAAACAGGGGAACTTTAGATTGGATACAAGGAGGAAGTTCTTTACTGTGAGGATGGTGAGTCACTGGAATGGGTTGCTCAAGGAAGTTGTGAATGCTCCAACCCTGACGGTGTTCAAGGCCAGATTGGACAAAGCCTTGGGTGACATGGTCTACGGTGAGGTGTCCCTACCCATGGCAGGGGGGTTGGAACTAGATGATTTTTAGGTCCTTTCCAACCCTAACTATTCTATGATTCTGTGATTCTAAACGTTGAAATCATATCCTGATAGTTTTAAAGCTGCTGTTGTAGGCATGGCAGCAAGCATCCAGTATTCAAATAACCTGTGAATTTTCACTAAGCAAAGTTCATTCTCAGTCACTTTATGTTTTATGTCATGTTTTGTGGTGTTGCTTGACAGTGAAGTTCTGCCTCTAGCATGTCTGCCTACTAGTCTCTTCTTTTTAAGAAAAAAAAAAAAAGATAAAAAATGCCTCTATAATAAGAGAGGGGAGAGTTAAACCTCTCTGGCATCTTAATTTCATTTTCAATGAACACAAAACTGAAGTTGATTATCATCAGTAACAATCCCGTCCATTATCTGACACAGTGCAGAGGAAGGACATCAAGGTGCATCTGGATGGGATCTGCTTCACATGCTGTGACTCCTTTATTGCTGGTTGTTCAGGCATGAAGCAAAAACACTTCCAAAGAGCACATTCACACATTGATGGAACATAAACTTTATCACACTGTTTAGCGGTATGAACATTCAGGCTGTAAGTCAACCTGAGGGCACCTTGGCTATACTTTAATGCTTTTTTTCTACTTTTTGCAAGAACATATCCTGCTGCTGAAAATCACATAGCATTGAAGGATGACGCAGCAGCTATGCTTGATATATTGTTTCATTCACATAGAATGAAAATCACACATGGTTTATTTCTTTACAGATGGTCAGAAAGTGCAGACTAGTATTTGAGGAAATGAGAGACATCACAATTTATTTCCTGTTGGTTAATAATGCCTACTTTCTAGGAGTTAAAAGTTCAAGTCAATTTTGCATCCTATTCACTAAATAAAACTTTAACACAATGCAGTCAGTGGGAGTGCAGATTTCTCTAAACTATGTGCTTGAATGGGAGCACATAGTGCTAATGGGAGATATCAGAAACAAAGGAGTACATCACTTTTCACATACGTGATTCTGATTTTTCCCTTTGAGTCTGCCAAAAAAAAAAAAAAAAAAAAAAAGACATGGTAATATACCGCTCATGCCTCACTTAACACAAAAGCCAAGGGTATGTTGTAGTATTGGAACTGAGTGAAGCATCTAAAGATCTTTAAGGACAGGATCCTAAGTCCCTGTTATAAAATGTATTTCAGTTATTGATCTGAGAGAATATGAGACATTTGACAAAGAGATGATACTATTTTTATGAACCAAGTAGTCATCCACAAGAGCCCAGAATAGTTTTAAAATAAATTTCCTAAGAATTTAACTAGGTACTGCTTTATGTTGGCATAACCTTATAATTTAAAGTAAATGTTCAAATAACTTCACATAGGCGGTTGCTTGCTGAACAAGTAGTGAAATATATGTGGTCCTCACAGATTTGGGACATGCTCCAAGCCTCATCACTGCTTCACTTGCTGCTAGATTCGAGAGCATAAAATATCTGATGAGAGCTGTCACTCTAATGAAGATGCATTACTTATATTGTAGATTACATCCAACATAGAGAATTGCAAGTGATGCCTCACTGTCATTTTCCAGAGGAAACCATGAAAAGATATGGGCATTATTTGAAAAACAGAGCTCTTCAGGTTCCCCCTGCTAACATCAAAACATTTGTACAAATATGATACCATAACCTTTTGAGTAGTTGCCAGAGGACAGATGATTTGAAACTGCCCAGCAATAACTGGGTATTTTTTAAGAGCTAGTAGTAGATTAGGTCAAACCACAACGTAAGAGTGTGAAAAAAAGAAGAGAGGTGGAAAAAAAGTAACAAAAAAGAAAATCTTTATTAAACTAGAAATACAAATAAGGAACTAAAATTTGGACCTGTGGCAGAGACCAGTTTTTACAATAGATTTAGCTGGCTGTTATTACAAAGATTTGGTTTAGTGGCTTAAATGACATTACATGTACGCCAAGACCTTTTCACATTAAGAGATGAGAAGGAAATAGGAACTTATATAAACCAGATCTGTGAGTTATCAATTGGAAGCATAATGGTAGGAAAAGTAAAAGAAATCTAAGAAATCTATAATAGTGTAAGCAGAATAAAGTACTGATCTCAAGAAAACATTCATGACATCAGAGTCTGAGAGCAGAGAGGAAAGCGTGAATAAGTTTGGTGAAAAGTGGCAGGTTGTTCTCAAAGCCAATGATAGTAAAAATAATAAATTAAGAGAAGAATTTAATCCCTTCCAATAATTTGGTCCTATTATATCAAAGGTCACTGCCTGATTGCGCAGTACCATACCCTGTCTAACTACAGGAGAATAGCATAAGACACTTGATTTCCATTTATCCTTTACCTCATTCACTGAAATATTAGATTGCAGTATGTGACCCTTTAAGAGCCAGCTTTTTATTATGCTTAGAAATTAAAACCTCAGAATGAAGAAGAAATTAATATTTTATTGACAAATTCATTTAGGTAAAGATATTTTATTAGAGATGAAATCTAGGAATGTAAAAACGTTCCCTAACTTTCTTTATTTTTTCTGAAACTGGCTTTATTGAACCATTTAGAATCATAGAATCAGAATACTTAGGGTTGGACATTACCTTAAGATCATCTGGTTCTACTCCAGATGGTATTGGAACCAGATGATCTTAATGTCCAGAATGTCCAGAGGGACACCTCACACTAAACCATCTCACCCAAGGCTCTGTCCAACCTGGCCTTGAGCACCGCCAAGGCTGGAGCACTCACAACTTCCTTGGGCAACCCATTCCAGTGACTCACCATCCTCACAGTAAAGAATTTCCTCCTTATATCCAATCTGAACTTCCCCTGTTTAAGTTTTAACCTATTACCTCATGTCTTATCAATACAGTCCCTAATGAAGAGTCCCTCCCCAGCATCCCTATAGGCACCCTTCAGATACTGGAAGGCTGCTATGAGGTCTCCACACAGCTTTCTCTTCTCCAGTCTGAACGGCCTCAACTTTCTCATACAGGAGAAGCCTATCTTCATACAGGAGGTGCTCCAGTCCCCTGATCATCCTCATGACCCTCCTCTGGACTTGTTCCAGCAGTTCCATGTCCTTCTTATGTTGAGGACACCAGAAATGCACACAGTACTGCAAGTGGGGTCTCAGGAGAGCAGAGTAGAGGGGCAGGATCACCTCCTTCGACCTGCTGGCTACGCTCCTTTTGGTGCAGTCAAGGGTGCGGTTAGCTTT
Organism: Lathamus discolor; assembly: GCF_037157495.1. Lineage (NCBI taxonomy): Eukaryota > Metazoa > Chordata > Aves > Psittaciformes > Psittacidae > Lathamus > Lathamus discolor. The sequence continues at coordinate 43,807,839 of NC_088889.1, forward strand.
CTGGCTGTGAGCGCACACTGAAGCCAGCTCATGTTCATTTTCTCATCGACCAGCACCCCCAATTCCTTCTCCTCAGGGCTGCTCTGAATCTCTTCTCTGCCCATCCTGGAGCTGTGCCTGGGATTGCTCTGACCCAGGTGTAGGACCTTGCACTTGGCATGGTTAAACTTCATAAGGTTATCATCTGCCCACCATACAAGCATGTCAAGGTCCCTCTGGATGGCACTCCTTCCCTCCAGCGTATCAACTGAACCACAGAGCTTGGTGTCATCAACAAACTTTCTGAGGGCGTACTCGATCCCACTGTCCATGTCACTAACAAAAATATTGAACAAGACCTGTCCCAACACTGATCTGTGGGGGACACCACTCATTACTGGTCTCCAGCTCGACACTGAGCCAATATTAATTAAAACTAATACTATTGAGTACTAATTAAAAAAGATCCTATTTGCTCTTTACCCAGGGAACTTGCAGCAGAAAGTCACAGCAAGTATTTCTGTAGAGCATAGTAAACAATTTTTAAAAAGCAAACCTAGAAAATGGTGCTTAGGAGTAATTGAAAATCATAAAGGGCAGATAGCTTGACTTGGATAACCCATTTCATTTTCTATTATTCTTTGCTCATATGTGTCATCATTTAAACCCAGTTGGCAACTCAGCACCACACAGCTACTCAGTCCCTCCAACTTTCCCTCCATTCCATGTGGAATGCAAATACCACAGTTTGAGATAAGAAAAGTTCAATAACTGAAATACAGTGTAATACTGCTACTACTACTAATGATAATAATAATTATAGGGGAAATAATATGGGGAGAGAATATAAAACCGAAAGGGGAAAGGAAAAAAAAAACAACAGTAAACATGAGTGATGTACAATACAATTGCTCGACACCTGCTGACTGATACCCAGCCCAACCCAAGAAGCAATCAGCCACTTCCGGGTAACTCTCCCCAGTTTATACACTGAGCATGGTGTGCTGTTGTATGGAATACTCCTTTGGCCAGTTTGGGCCAGATGTCTTTTCTCTGCTTCCTCACAGCTTCTTGCGCCCCTCCTCACTGACAGAGGATGAGAGACTGAAAACTCCTTGATCAGAGTGAGCAGCTACTTAGCAACAGCTAAGACATCAGTGTATTATAAACATTATTCTCGGACTAAAGCCAAAACACAGCCATTGGGAAGGAAACTAACTCTATCCCGGCCAAAACCAGGGTAATATATTGCTGCCATATTTAAACAATGTCTTCAGGCCTATCTACAGTTTATTCTCTTTTCATGGGTAATAGTGGTCAGTGTTATGAACTTGTGAGCAATTGTTAATTATTTCCATATTATTGTACCTCATACATCATAAAGTTATGTTGTACTGAGACTGAACAAATACATCACTTGTTTTAGATGTTAAGCTGCTTATAAGTAATTGGGTATTAATATTGTCAGGTATAGTCCTAGCTCCCTATTATCTATAGTGCAATTGTTTTTTTTCTTTTTTAGAAATTACATCCCATCTTTGAAACTGATGCATACGTCAAGTATGTGAAAAACTGTTTATATGAAATTTGATACATCTATAAAAAAAACCTAATATACATACATATATATATATATATATACATGTAAACTGACAGAATCAAAGATCTTTGAATATGGAAGCACATGCAAGGAACCAAGAAAGTTACAGGCATTAGACAGAACTGACCAAATGACAGTATTGGCAGTCGTTGGCAGGTAGATTGGCTCAGTGATGTCAGATAAAATCTTACCATGACATTAAAAATACTATCTTTAGCAATTGTGAAGGGACTTATGTGAATTGTAGAATTTCAATATGACTATGCTTTCATATTTCCAGTAGATGTACTGGGGCATTTTAGCAAGCATTTCTTGAACAGTAGGAGCTCTTCTGAGAATCAAAAGTTACAATGTTTGGTTGTGGGGTTTTTTTTGTTTGTTTGTCTGTTTTGTTGGTTTTTTTTAATAGGAAAGAAAAAAATATGACAAACCGTTTCTTACTTATGAGGTCTTTTCACTTTCTCTTGCCTTTTGAACTCATAAATTCTTCCTATATATGAGGCACTGGCCCATCTACAATAAGTAAGCAGCTGAATTTGTCACATGAATTAAATGGTTCTGGCATGTTTTTATGAGATCACGGTATGTCTTGTTTTACCAGAAATATTGCCGTGTGCGCTATGGTTGCATACTTTCTAGGTCAAAGTATTTCTTATGCAGATGATCAAAGACTGACTGACATGCTTTGGAAGACAGGAATAAGCATTTCAGGAAGTGTTATTTATCCCATCTAAGCATATGTCTGTTACAGTCTCAGTCATCCTAATTAAATGCTCATGTGTAATTATATTAAGATATCAGATATTAATATAAACATATTAATATCTGATAATATAACCAGTCATTTGTATTTACAGTGGTTTACATGTCCTCTAATTAGGGAAAGAAAATAGGCTTCTGAAAAAATAGAATTTAAGAACTGAAATTTCTATTCTGTACAGAAGCAATTGACCATTTAAAAACTGTGTGAATTTAAATGCAACTGTGTAATTTAAAACTACCAGACCTAATCTCAATTTCTTCAAGAAATACACAGTCCTGCAATGCAGGGACATGAGCCATCACACTGACAACCTTCTGCCCACCACATAAAGTGACGTTATAAGGACAGACTCATCTCTTTTTTATTCATGCTGGCACCAGGGTTTCTTCTGCTTCTATTCCACTCCATTAGCTATGATGAAAATTTGACATATAAACAATTCTCCTGTCTATTTTATTTTTGTTACCTCTCCTTCAGCAGTTAATGCAGGGTCTTGAGCCATTAGTCTAGTGGGAAGTGTCCTTGTTCATAGTAGGGGGGTTAGAACTTGATGATCTTAAGGCCCTTTCCAATCCTAGCTATTCTATGATTTGAAAGATTTGACATCCTGTGGTATTTTTTAGCAATGATAGCAAACAGGTCTCCAGGTCCCAGTTTTTAGCCTTATGTGACAAAAAAAAGAAAAAAAAAAAAGCAGTCTCTCTTCTAAAGCAGGCTGACATTCACTTCATAATCTTTGATATAATGATGAAAATAGAGAACTACATTACTTTCTTAGTCTAGTTCGTCCTTGGAAATCTCCTTCATTATTACCATCCAGGCTTAACCTTGATTAGCTTGTCAGATCTGATAGAATCAGAGCACAAATGAGTGTTACCGCCTTTCAAGGCACACTGCACCACGTTTTCATACTGCTTAAGTTTGGTTTTGAACTCCTTAAAGACTAGACTGTTAAAATGGGAGAAATGGTCAGAGATCAAGGGTAGGTAAGCCTAAACACAGACAAGATGCTTGGTGCTTAAGATCAATGCAGCAAAATATGGCTGTGGCAGAGTAAAAGAAAAATGAATTTGAAGTATTAATTTAAACTGTAACATGAGAACAACAGCAATCTATATTTTTTAATGGCTGCATAGAATATGTGATCAGAAAATAATAAGGATTTACATTAATTTTTTTAGCCAGAACAAATGAATAATGTAGCTATTATTGCAGTTGTCTGGCAATAACAGTAGAAGTCCTCTTTGCTAATGTGACATATGAAGATGTCCTTCCAACAGATTCTTGCACACAATGTTAAGAAAGAGAGTGCAATAAATAAAGTATTTCTAAACTTTTGAAACTGAAACAATATGATAGGTGAATGCTGCTCCTATCAAAACAGCATACATCCAAGTTGAAAAATTTGTGGCTTTAATTGTAAACTTTCTATCATTACAAGGTGATTAGTTTTAGTACCTCCTGCCTACTCAAATGCATAGTTCAGAGGGAGCATTGCTGTACATAATTTGATTTTCCCCAGAGCAGTACATGATGTGTTATTTGATGCCCTTCAAAGGACACTATTAACCAAGCTATAAAGTGTCTGATTTTATTAGCTTTACTGGGTTTTATCAGTTTGTAAATGTGTTATTTTCTCCATTTATTGTGCCTACGGGATCCAGAGATAGAGTGAGCTTCAACTTAATATGTTGTTGGAAGGTAGCAGTGGTCTTACTTTAGCACTGCACTGTGATGTGATGACATTGAAGGTAGAGTCATGAAAACGCTAATGTCGGGGCCATTTATCAAGGCAGTTCCTCACTGCTATAAAACTCTGCTGTGAGATTGAATTCAACAGTACGTTTTTGTCTCAAATAGAGCAGAGTGTTTTTTTGTTTTATAACTCCCAATCCCCAGTAACAAAATAAGATGTATTTAATAACAAGAAAGTAGGTCACACAGATGTTTGACAAAGTAGGCAATGTAAGTTCTTAACATGGAATTCTGGGAAGCACAAGCTTTTGGAAAGCTTTAGTTGTCATCACCTTTGTTTAAGTTTCGGGGGGTAGTGTACTGCACTGGAATCTAGTTTTTCTTGGTTCCCTTATAAATAGTACAAGCATTTTCTGGAGTGATCAGAAATATCAGAAATATATTTTTTTTGCAATAGATTTCTAATGAAAATAAAAAATATGCTGGTATAAATGACCCACTTAGTACAGTTTAATGACACATGTAGTATTTTCTCAAAGCCCGTTTAAAGCATTTGCTAGATGCAAACAAATATATTTACAGCAAATTTCCTATTGTACAGTGCTATTTTCACAGTGGGCTGTCTTCTGACTGTATTCTGATTATTATATGTTACACCAATATCTATTTTAAAAGCTTTTCTCATTTATTCAAGATTTTATCTGAAATTTAAGACAGATACCACATGAAAAAAATCTCTACAAAAATTAAAAGCTCAGAATTCTGAAGTACTTTCACAAGTTTTGATTAGAAATTGTTTTCTTCATAACAGGAATTAAATTTTCATCTGTACAGGAATTAAAATCAGAAACAGGAGTATTGATGCAGTTTAAGACATAAGCAAATGATGAACTATGAGACTGAATACTATGATGAAGCTAACGGTCTTAGAATGGACATTTTAAACATTAATGTCTCAAAAAGAAAAGGCTGCCTAAAATCATAAAATTAAATATATTTAGAACAATTGCTAGAACCAAAGGGAAACCATGAATACAAAATTATTCAAAATCTAGAAGACAATTTTCAATATACTGAGCTTTTATTACATTCATCATTGTGCAAAGCAGAAGACTATAAGTTGATGACTCCAGAAAGGAATTATTACTGCTATTGTTTTCTCATTCTAGAGACAGATTTATTTACTTTTTTTTTATTTTTTAAGTGTCCTGGGTTCAGCAGTAGCAGTTATTTTTCTCCTTCTTAGTAGCTGGTGCAATGCTGTGTTTTGACTTTTGGCCTGGGAACAGAACTGATAACACTGATGCTTTTAGTTACTGCTCAAATGTTTTAGTCTGACCAACGACTTTGTGAGTCTCATGCTCTGCCAGAGCGGAGGGGAGGCCAGGAGGAAGCAGAGACAGGACACCTGACACAAACTGACCAAAGAGGTATTCTATATGACAGCACGTCATGCCCAGGAGGTAACGGGGAGTTTACCCAGAAGGGCTAGTTGACTGCAGGGTTGGATGAGGTATCGGTCGGTGCTCGGCTGGGGGGAGTGGGGTGAGTTATTGGTCGGCTGGTGTTGAGGTGTTGTATTCTCTTCCCTTGCTATTTCCTTTATCATTATTATTATTGGTGGTAGCAGTAGTGGGTTTGTGTTATACTTTAGTTACTAAACTGTTCTTATCTCAACCCGTGGGATTTACATTCTTTTTGATTCTCTTCTCTGTCCCTCCAGGAGTAGAGGGAGGGAAAGAAAGGGGGGAGTGAGTGAACGAGCTGTGTGGTTTATGGCTCACTTTGTTTAAACCATGACATTAAGGACATTACCTGTCAGAAATAAAGGAGTGAGGTATAGACTCAGATTCATTCATTCAGACTAGTCATTTGCATATGTAGTTCAGGGATGAATGCAGTTAGGAACTCTCTTAGTCTTTACTGGATAGTTTTAGAAATGAAAGACCCATAATGGTATGGGTAGCATCAGCTGTTTTACCTGATATTTACACCAAAATGCCATAGAATAATCTCAGATTTTAAAGCTTTGATACATTCTTCATGCTTGCAGATTGGCATCTGCTCTGAAATCTGTTTAGGTTTGCTCTGTGAATTTTTCATCATCCTTTATATTGTACATGCATACATGTATGCATGCATACAAATTCTTATTATTCTTATTGTTATATTATTATTATAATACATGAATAATAATAATGATGAGGATTATAATTATTACTGCTACTACTACTAAACACTAATAATTAAAAAAACTCAACCCCTCCTCTTACTGTTGCTGTTGTACCTTTTGGCAGCAGTGATACTCTCTTGAGAATAATCCTTTCTAATCTGTTTCTCCCAGGCAAAGAAATCAGGGAGTTACAGAAATCACAGAATTGTTGAGGTTTGAAGAAACCATGTCCAGGTGGAGGTGTGATCTATCTGGTACGTTTGAACCAAATGGATTCCCACAACCACTTTAGGCACTCTGTTCCAGTATTCGATCACACTCCTGGTAAAAATGTAGTTTCATGTGTTCAGGTGGAATTTCCTGTATTTTAATTTGTGTCTGTTGCTCCTTGCACTGTCAGTGGGCATTACTGAGAAGAGTCTGAATCCTGTGTCTTTGTTTCCTTTGATCAGGCAGTGATAAGATCCCTGCTCTGATCCTCACCTGCCACTTAGAAGGTTATAATGAAATTTCCTAGGAGGGGATAATACTTTTCCACATAAATTTTACTGTTGTTATTTTGTCATTCTAAAAGCAAAATTAAGGTCACTTTGAAAAATGGGTATGCTTGCACTTCTTTCCTGGAAATCTGTAGCGTGTTGCATGCTGGACATGAGTCAAAACTGTTTCAATTACAGACAGAAGAGGGGACAGCTACGGTGTACCAAAATATTACTGGTATTTTGTCATCTGTGAGATCAGATATAATGTGGAATATTATATGATTAAGTCTCTTCACACAAGCTACAGGATGGAGCAACATACTGTTCAGGGTAAGCTTATGCCAACTTTGGATTAAAAATGTCCATATAACTTCTTATTTTATTGGGAAAGTAGAAAAGCCTGATGGATACCATAATAATTCTTTTTAGAAGGATTTTCAATAGTTAATAAAGAAACTATGTAGCAATTTTCAAAATAAAACACCGTAACACATTGAAAAATAAAAGTATTTTATTTAAAAGTCTCTAAATGAAAAGTTCTGCACATTTATTTAGGAAGGTGAGAGATATTTCCAAACAACTTGTCACATCTTGATTTAATAAAGAAAAATTGTAAAATTCTGTGGAAGTTTTAAATGAGCAATAAATCCAGTCCTGGCCAGGTCCTTCTACCATCTAAAAGGGAAAAGGCATGTTTTGTGGTCCATGTTTTGTAGCCAAATGATCTGTGAAACTTGTAATTGGCAAGTGTAACATTTCCTCCTTCACCACCAGTAGAGAACTACATCAGAGTAGTTCATACATGAATCACTTCTCCTTCCAGAAGCTTATCTTAGTATCTTAGTTTAATTACCAAATTCTCAGTAGGCTTTTGCATACATTTACAGTCTTTCTTCAAGAGCTGGTCTACATTACACAATGGAGGGACATTAAAGAATACCTGAAATAATTTTGTACAGTTTTTATTAAAGTCTCAATTTTAGCTAACAATGCTGGTGTATCACTTCACTGTGACTACTGTACCACTATTCTCATCCAGGTCAAGTTCAGGTATTCCTAAACTACACTTTTTTTTTTTTTTTCCAAATGGACAGAAAATATGGAAGGAGGAGACTGAAGAGCCACAGATTTGCAAGAAACAAAACAAGTTTTTTCCTTTGTATAGAAGTAAGCAATTTTTGTCAACTCAGTAGCTAAAATCTAAACTATAACCACAAAAATTGAAAGGAAAGAGTTAACATTAGAGTTATTAATCATGATGCTTGTTATGTGTTGTTTTTATTGTGGTAATCTTCTTTTTACCACTTAACAGATTATCTGTAGTATATGGTAATTCCACCACAGAGTTCTCACACTTTCAGGATATTATGAAACCAACATGATCAGTAGCTTATGCAGGAGATTATTGTGAAATCGCATAGCAATGTTTTAAGTGTAATGAAACCTGTGGAATATCAGGAAGTCCAGCAGTGCTTCTGTGTATGACTGGACACCCAAAGCACACTGAAGAGATTACTGTATCCACACCATTCCATCTCTGGAAGCTGCTTTTACAGAGTCTGCAGGTTAACAAGCATTGATATTTGATGTTAGTGTTTGCTGAGAATTATTTTTTGCTTCAGCCATTAAAGGATGCAGCTGGATTGCCAAGGGTCAGTCTTCACAAAAACAAGGTCTCAGAGTAGTTTTGGGGATAACGGTCTCTGATTAGGGACAGCCTATTAAAGGCTTGTAGACCTTGAACTCTAGGGTAGGGGCTAAGGTATCTTGGATCTATGGGACATGCTCTTCTTTCTTTTTGCCCTGCAGAATCCCTAAATGACTCAAGGAATTTGTTGCCTGCCAACTACAGATTTGCTGATGATAATACATTATAATTAGCTGATATATGATTGTAGATTTGTATAACTAACAGTGAGCAAAATGTTGGAAAAATATTTAGGACATTTGGTATAATTCTACTTAAGTGGCTGATTCATCCTTTTTTCTATTAGTAGGAGAACAATAATACAATAATGTTTTGTAGAGGTTTCTTTTGCTGCAGCCTGCTGTGCTCTAGTCTTCAGAATCTAAATGTGAATGAGTTTAGAGATATTGAAGAGTTAAGAAATGCAAGTACACAAAACTGTAACTTGTGGAGACTAAATCTTGACTTTTAATTATGATAATAATGTTTGTTTACAAATCTATTAGTTTTGTATAGCCCTTTTATGACTCATTATTCTGAGTATAAAAATTGTTTGCCAATAGAAATGATAAAGAATCATAGAGCAGAAACATAGTCTAATTTAATTTATTTGCATCAAGAAAAGGAATCTTTATTAAGTTTGATTTTTTTTCCTATGTCTGCAGTTAAATCCTTTTGCTGGAGGCTTTATTAGAAAGAATAATCCAGCAGCCACACTACCAACCTACTTGATTAAAATGCCATGAAACTGAAATTGTTCAACACTGTCCTTGCCCTAAGAAAAATCTGGGAGATATTTATTTTTATTATCATGTCTTTCATGCAACCATATTAGTATTTTCTCAAGATCTGTCTGCCTTTATGTGCAACTATCAAGCCCTAGTTCTTCTGCATTACTTTCTAAAACCAATTCAAGAAAATGCCTTTTAGAGAAGGAAAAAAATTCAAGCTGTCAAATATCAAAGTAAATTTTATTGATGGTCCTCAGTAACCATTTAGGAGTTAATCATAAAAGTGGTCAGCTTGAGGTAGTTTTCCCTTGAGATAAATAATACTTGGCAGGTTTATTTCAGTTTTCTGCCCACAGGCCTACCATTCTGCCAGTGGCCATTTGCCTTGATGCCTGTCATCTGGTTTTGATCTCTTCCCCATTAGTGTACAAAGTAGATCAAAACTAGGCACTCAGCCATTTGGACTCTGTAAGGTCAAACGTTTTCACCGCAAAGGATATGAAGACAACTACTGCTTGCCAATAATTTTGACAAATTGTGATTTTAGAACAAGCGCATCTTCAACTGGGTTTTAGCCATGAAAGCACACAACCTCCACTATAGTTTTGAAAAATTTGGAAACAGATACCTAACAGAAGGATAACTTGAGATTATGAAGAGACAAATGTTTGGCTCATTATAAAGTCAGATGTGTTGTATGGCATTTGAGTGGACAGCAGAAACCCTGACATTAACACATGGCTCATTAGAAGTGAATTTGAGTTTGGCTTTTTTTGCACCTAAACAAAATAGCTAATATACATAGGAAATGTACTGAAAATTCCTGTGCCAACTCTTAAAGGCATAAAGTCTGAATTTAAAATTAAAGAACTATTTCACTTTGCAATTAAAACCATAGTACTGGTTAAAAAAATGAAGTAATAAGAATGGTGTGACATAAAGAATTCAAATACATGTTCAAGACCCCTGTCACTGATGGTATGTGAACTAATTAGCTTTTTCCTTAGCCATGGTAGGCACAGTGCAGAACCAGCTGCCAAACTCCCTGATTTCAGTAGGGCCAGAATGTCAACCAGGATTTACAATAATGCAAGGCTTTTTCAGCTGGTCAAACTTCCCTCTGTGATGCTTTGAAAATACTTTTCTGTTGGGAGAGCAGTGTAAAACATGTAAGTTTTACTTTATTTCACTGATGGGGCATCCATTTTATGGAGGAAGGGAAATTCAGCCACTGACCCTTATATACAGGCATAAATTTACTACTTTCAGCAGCAAGTACCTGTTGCCTGTCAGAAGATAGCATGTATAATCAACAGAGTGAGTTATTTCCTCTTGTTTATAAGAAACATGCATAGCTAAATCTCTTAAGTACTATTATATTCTGATGAATTGTCAGCACTAACTTTTCTGGCAACCTGATATAATGTTACCTTCTGTAGAATTATGGAGGGTTGCTAAGGAGAAAACAGTGACTACCTAAAATATTCCAGTGTATCCCTGTCAATGATTCATTTGGAAGAATTTATCATAAATCTACATAACTGCAACACTAAAAATTCTAAGGAATTTTTACCTGTAGTGAAGTTTTGCCAACATTTTTATTCTCTCTTGTTCACTAGTCTTGACTGTCTTGGCATTCAATGGCTGTGAAATACGACGTCATTTTAAACTAGGAATTTTCTTGATCGGTAAGGACTAATCTCTTTTAGTGAGTAATTCCTGATAAATGGTATTGACAGCTACTAACAAAGATGAATGATAAAAAGAGAAATTGCAAATATTATAGATTAAAATAGAAATTGACATGGCTACTAATAACAGCAATAATTTATTCTGGCCTCAGCATAGTATGAAGCAGGGGCTCTACTGCAATTTGTTCGTCCATTAATTTAGACAGAGTAGTTTGGACAAAGTAACCCATTGACCAAACCAGGGACATTATTCCTGAAAAATACCTACATGAAAGAAAATTTTCTTTAACAAATGTAAAAGGGTGGCAAAGGAAACCTTGATAGAAACTTCCCAGATTATGAACTAAAAAGAGTACCTCATGTTAAAGCTTTTTATTTAGTGCCAAACAGTAGCTTAATAGTTACAAGGTCATACTGAGCTTTGGCTCCAAAACTGTATGAAGTCATCTCTAGTTAGAAAGATTGCAGAGATCTCACAAATTTTGACCTTTCCAAGGGAGGTAAAAGTGTAATCCAAACTGCAACAAAAAGCAGTATAATTTTCAATTTAGAATCAGCTTTCAAAAATATTTTTCTCCTTTCAGTACTCTATCGGAACGACCGATGACTTGAAATACTTTATCCACATCCCATAAAAAGATGAATCTCATTGAAAGTAGCAAATGAGCTTTTCACTGAGAATTAGAATAAGGAAGTGCTAAACATTTAATGGAAAGTGAATTAACAATTTCTCATCACATAAATATGAAGTTTACATGTATCAAAATATATTTTTTTAGTTTCTCTCTTTGAAATACATTCTTATTGCTCAGAAAAATAAGGATGAAAATATATGAAATTAATTCAGATATTTCCCTCTAAGTCTCTATTTATGAAATTAAGTGTTTTATCTCAGTAGTTCTTAGAATATTCTCGTTGGTAATACTTTTTAGTGCAGGATTTTTCCCTTTATGGTAAGACTTGGTTTTTGAACTAGTGCTGTTTCAGCTGACACTTTCAAGGTTGATGTCAATGTTGCTATATATTCCTTAAATATCATACGTGTCTCTCTTATATCTTAGTCACCTTTTTACTAAGTAAATTTGATTTCTCTTAATTTTAAGACACCAAAATTGATTAGAATTTCTATGGTTTTCTTAGGATAAGGAAGTAGAAATGCAAAACTTCTGTAGGAAATATGCAAATCTTTCCTTTTTATTATCTATGCTTATTAAAATATTGTGAGTAAAATCAATTAAAAGTAAGCTTAGAAAGTTCTTTACCTAGATGTTCTTTAATGGATGAAGTTTAGAAATTATTACACAGCTCCTAGATAATTAATTTGCCTACTATTTGATCTTTAATCAATAGTTTATATTTTTAGCAGCATTTATTTCTAATAGTGCCCTGCAGTTTCTTCACTTTATTTAGTTTTCACTTTATTTTCAACATGCAAAAACAAAACAGACACTTCCACGCCTGAGAAAACCCCAGCATTTTATTAATTATGTGCACCTAAGAAGAGGAAACCAGTTTATTAACTCAATAAAACTCTGAATTCATAGTGTGATATGTAATATAGATGTACAACGTTAAGGGTAGTTTGACATTAAGCTGTTATATTTCTGCAGTGCTGCTGTTCAGGCATCTACATGCACAATCTGTTTTACCCCAAGCTGATAAGAATAAATATTTTTCAGTAACTCTAATGCAGTTTAGAGACAACACATAATGATTGGAATGAAATAAACTAACCAATATTTATTAAAATACAGAATATATGGTAAACTTACTGTCAAATGAGGTGCCCATCATAGTGCATTTTCCACTAGAATTGTTTGTCTACTTTCTATTCGTTCTCTTAGAAAGAAAATGAAGCAAAAAAAAAAAAAAAGAATATAAATGTGAGCACAACTTTGAAATACAAGTTTCCATTAGGCTTTAAAAACTCCCATCAACCTGTAAATTTTACTCATCTCTAAATTTATTTTTATAGTTTGTTAAATATCAAAACATTTATAACAAACGCAAAAATGCAAATGTGCACAGTACAAATGTGATTAAGTTGACATAATAAATTGCTTTGTTAACATAAATATTTTGAAATGCTTTCAAACAGTAAGACATGATAAGCAAGTAGTGCTGATAGAGCCATCAACACAATTTGGGAGTATAGTCAGATAATATGCCAGAGTAAAATGTCTCCAGCCACCCAAGATACCCACCAAAACACGTCATATCATAATAAGAAGCTCAAAAAAATGTGTTTATCACTTTTAAATAGCACACTGGTAAATAGAAATAAGGCTTGCTCATGAGTTAATATAAATTACTGTTGCTTAAGAGAAGTCAGTGAAACTACACCACTTCAGACCAGCTCAGCCTGATCCCCAGTACAGAAAACTCTAGCAATACCAGGCATTCAGGGGGAACTGGTTGGGGCAAGAGGACAGAGTATTCTGTACAGTAATTGTGGTGTGCTGGTTTTCTTTCCTTTCTCAGTAATTCTTTTTATTCCACCTAACAAACAGCATCATATTAGCTAGTTTTAAAAAATGGGACAAAAGCTTCTTTTCTCACTCAAGGACAGAGAAAAAAAAAACCCAAACTTAGGCTTGTTCAAACTGATGTAACTTTTTTTCATAGAAAATATTTTAGGGTAAGTCTAGCACAAAAGAATTACAGATGAGATCCACAGATCTCAGTTTGGATAAATCTAAGTGAAAAAAAAAGGAAAGATAACAGTTGATACCTTCCAGGTGATTTCTAAAATTTGTTGTATAGAGGTATCTCAGAAATACAAAGAGACACTGTGGAAAACATAATTCCAAAAATATGTCTGGAAAAAAAAGAATTTTATGTATTCTGTTTTCACGTTTCCTGTAATGTAGTAATCTATTGTGAAAACAGGAATATAATCGGGTATAGGTCATCAGGAAATATGCACTGGTGTTTGGCTAGGGACACATCTGCTCTAGCAGCTTTCAGTTTTCAGCCTGAGGACACTGCTTATGTTAGCAGCCATTTCATTACAGTTCATAAACAGATCACATCAAAACTAGTCATAAGAAATCATTGAATTCGTATGCCAGCCTTGCTGAGACTTACAGTACCTCCTGTGATTTAAAAAAGAGCTATTCCAAAGGATCAGAATTGCATTTAAGCTATCTATATGGTCAATTACACAGCCTTAGGAAGAGAACTGTTGTTTATTAAGTGGGGAAATAGCAAGGAAAAGGCAGTTGTACTGAAATGGATAGAAAGTGTCTATTAATGTTTGTGGGGTTTATGAAAAAGTGTTCACTATTGCATTTTACACATAGTTTGATTCAGAGAACAGTTACAGCATCAAACTCCTTAATGTATTCAAAGACACTTAGTTTATAAAGCCCTCTTAGTTTTTGTCTGAGCATTGTGAACTTCTTTCTTTATCACCTCTGGCTGCACCCACAAAATTCAATGTACCTAAGAAGTTCAGAGTGGAAAAAGTGCTGCTTATTTAGACATCAGTTTACAGGAGACTTTTAAGTGGAAGCTATTGTCTGAGTTACCTCTGCAGCAGGATCAAGTCCTTTTTAGCTAAGCTGCAAACAGACAGCCTTTAACATATACCTAAAACTACAAACCTTCTTGTAAGACTGGTAAAGATTCTCCATGTTTTTCCATTAGAAATGGGTACTTATGAGTACATTTTTAGAAAGACACAAAATAAATTTCTATTCCCATCTAATTTAAAGTTTCTATGTTCTCTAATTTCTGACTTTAACAGAAACATTATTTTCAGGCTTATTTTCAAAGCATGTTACGGTATTTAACCACAGAGCTTATAATGAAATTGATGAAAAAGGTATATCTAAAATACCTAGATTTCTTGAAAATATCTCACTGAGAAAGATTTTTTTGAGCTGGTATAAGTAGTGGCTATATTAGTTAGCAAGAAATTCATTAATATTTCTGCTTTCTGGGATAATTTATCCACGTTTGGCTCTATATTAAAGATCTATTGACATGTAAGGGTTAATGCACTTCAGGGCCTCATTGACCTATAGATCATACCAAGTGTTTATATAACAGAGTAAGAATATGCATGTATTGCAATTTATGGCTGCACACAATTCAGAATTAAAGGCCTATATCCCTAAATAAGAGAACTACAGTATTTGCACCATACAAAATAGACCAAGTACAGATTCTATAAATCTATTAGCACCAGTTTTTTAAGTTTACTGCTCACCACAGTGAAGAATAAAATGTCACAATCACCACTGCGCATAAACACTTCTGTGATATATATTGCCGGTTACTAAGCTTGAGAGAATTGAGAGTGCATATTGCTCATGACACCAGCATGCAGACTGTAAGTGATAGTAAGGGAAGTTTTGTTTTGATTGCCTTGGTACCTCTAATATCAGATCTTGGTGCACGTACCTAATAGGTCGTCCTGGTGAGGGACATGAACTTGAGATCAGTAAAGTTTCCACCTGAAAGGCATATGTGTAGCAAATACACCAAATTTTTTTAAATTCTGCTTATTCTTAGTGCAACATCATTAGGATGGGTTTGGCCTACTGAATAACAGAACCTATAGACAGATTTTTAAAATAGCATAGAAGAGTTCATGTCCAAGATTGAGTATTTGATGTAAGACTTTTTCTTTATATTTTAGGGGATTAGGAGATACGGATTGCATTGATTTCTGACTTTTTTAGGAGTTAAGGTTTCTGGCCGGGATTCATAACTGACAGGATGGAGTGATAAAGACTCCTATGGCATTCAATAATAATTTCTCATTGCAGGGTTTTATTTGACAAAACGTTTTGAAATATGTTAAGCTGCTTCAGTATTTACCACATACAGTTCCTTCCGCTACTGATCAGTGTTTCCACGAGTCATTCCACTATATTAGCAGGGAAGCCAACACCTCAAAGGTGACCTTATTGGCCCAGTATGGTCATCTAACTAGTCACAGTGTCAGGCTATGAATGGAATCTATTGCTATAATGAGTGCACCAGGGATCCTACTGCTTGGCGGTAAATGGATACAGCTTCTGAAACAGTGTCTAGGCTACAGTCAGAAGGGAGGACTCCTATCAAAATTAATAGCCTCCTCACTCTTTTTTTTTTTTTTTTTTCATCGATGTATTATTGAAATGATGTTCTTTCAAGGTTGCACAGCTGGTTTAATGCTGATTATGTTTTAAGCCAGAGTGGATAATTAAATAGGATAGAAATGAGTGTAGGGTTATTCATGACAGAAAAGATGCCAAGAACTGTACAACAAAGGCATCTTGCTGATAAAACAAAAAGAGCAAAGATAAATTTACTGCAAAACTATTAGTTCATGGACTCTCTTTGTTCTTCCATAGAATAAATTAGATATATTAAAACATTTTAAATTTTCAGCGTGTTAAAACATGTCTCCAATTGCTCTGCACCAGAAACCCTTACATGAAGACAGTGAAGAAAAAGCATAATGGCATGAGTTCCCTAAATTTTATGGATTTAAAGCTACTACAAACACAAGACAATATATCCTGGATCACACAGTAAACAAGCACAAGAATTCTGAAAAACATGACATAATTTAAAAGTCTATATTCTAGACTGCAATGTTTCATCTTATAATGTATAATGTTTCACTTCATTAATCGGCTCATTTCAGAGACTGCGGGTTTTTTACATGTGCTGAATGCTGTTATGCTGAATGAATTAGCATATAAGTGCGTTTCTCCTTCTTGGTGGTGGTGTATCTGCAGTAATATTTGAACACGTCCTGTGAGTTTGATCAGGGGAACTTATTCACTCGGTTTCTTACACAGCCTTTTGGAAATAGTAAGAAACTAATTTTGATTTCACTGGAATACTACTCAGAGACATTAAGTAGTATTACCAATTACCAATTACCATTTTTTTACAGTTTTGGTTCCTTTGTTTTCACGTTAAAGGAAAATATATAGCAAATTGCTGTCCTTTAAAAAAAAAAAAAAATCAAAAAATGAGCTGTTCAGATGGTCTGTTACCATTTCAGAAGGGGTGATGGGGGCCCACTGTATATACACAAACTAAAGTGACAGCATGTGGATCTGCAAAATAACCTGAAAAAGCTTTTTTCAGAATTAATGATACAAATGAGCTGATACAAATTATATTAGATTGCATTATATTTCTGTGAGTGAATGAGCATACAGATTTAGACCACTACCCTGTATCTATGGACACTACATTTTTTGGAGGCAAAAATATGGAATCAGTGATGCACTGCAGTAAGAATCTTATGTTGTTTCATTTTATCAGATGAGGTGTGAGAAATGATGAGGTGTGAGCAATGTAAGATTGATGTATAGAAAATATTGTTTCACAACAGAGAGCAGACACAGGCAAAATTATACTTTTTAAAAACCGTTTTTATAGCTTATGTAATAGTCTAAAAGCAAAATTAGTTCTACAATATTTTGCTGAGCATCCTACTGGTTGTTCAGTCTGTCATAATACATAAAATTTCATCGCTGTGATATCAGTGCATCAGCGTTTCTAACGTACTGCATAAGAGACACAATTAAGAATAAAATAACATAGACTCTACTTCTCCAGTCTCAGAGATCTCTTTTAAGAAAAAAACAGGATTTTATATACATTATTAAACACATTTTCTGAATCTTCATTTAAGATTTTATATTCATTATCAACTTTCAAAGGGCTGAAAATTATTTCACCTGAACTTTACTTATTTAATTTCTGCAGTTGTTTGCCTTAGAGTTTACCACTCGGGGGGGAAAAAAATCCAACCAACCAATTTATCAAGAATTTTTTATAGGATAATCCATGAAAGAATAAACTGATATGCAATAGAATTGAGATTTATTAGACCTAGAGTTGAAGCACAATTGACTTCTGTTCTTCCTGTAATTTATCATTCCTGGAAAGGGTTTGGACTTGACATTGGGAAAAATTTCTTTACCATGATAAAACATATATAACAGCTATGACTTCCTCTTACCTTGAAAGATAGTTACCTGTCAAAGAAAGAAAAAAAGAAATTATAATGTAATAAAGTATACTTGTAATACAGCTGAGATATAACAGACGCTAGACCTGTGAAGAAAGAGCGACCAGCATTTTTTTAAATTTATGGGTAACACCAAAATCTGAGTATTTGCAAACACTTTTCAGAGGAAGTTTAGAAATAAAACATGCTAGATACTAGAGCAAATTGTAATTAAAAGGAGAAATAGAGTACATGAGTACAAAAAGGGAAATAGCAGGTAACCATCACGACTGAAGATTCTGGGATATCTGTCATTATAATATTCATAAACTGAAAAAAATTAATACAATTGAAAGAACACTCAAAAGTAAAAACTTATTGCAGGACATATTAAGAACATTCTAATGTGTAAGACATAGTATATAATTTTATTTAAGGTCTGTGTTTTAAATGGAAATATTATGAAGACTGACAGTGGTAATGAGAGAATGGAAGAGCATGTCCTAAGAGTAAAGAAAGAAAGGAACCAAAATAACTACTTTTCAGAAAAAAAACCCAACCCAAACAAAAACCAAACAACCAAAATCCCAAGCAAAAGAGACTGCAGGGAACTTAAAATGTATTTTCAAATATATACGGCTTGATTTAGCTGCCTCTTGGTGACTTAGCCTTTTTCTGTTACTATTCTGTTTCAATTAATGTTTTAATAAAATGTATAGAATATGATGAAATGCAAGTCAATATTTACTGGTTCCAAATAGTTTGCTTGTTTACAGGGAAAGAAAAATAAATACAAAAAAGATTTTATTTTTTTTTTCACTGTATTCACTGAGGA
Source organism: Lathamus discolor (assembly GCF_037157495.1). Lineage (NCBI taxonomy): Eukaryota > Metazoa > Chordata > Aves > Psittaciformes > Psittacidae > Lathamus > Lathamus discolor. Next base: position 43,826,439 of record NC_088889.1, read on the forward strand.
CAGACATAAACAGCTTAAATTGCAGATTAAAAGATTTAGTTTAGATATTAAAATAATTCTTAATATAAAAGAAATTAAACACTGGAATTAGACTTTAAAAAAATACAAACTCTATATTTGCTTAAATACTATCACAAAACAGAACATTTATTTTTCAAGGAAACATTTGAGTCAAGTCATATTTCAGTTTGGTACCTGAACTGTGACTGCTCTGCATAGCTTGTGCTATTAATCTGCTAGAGTCAACCAGCCATATCACATATCAACAAACATTTGCTTCTAGTCTGTGCAGATTTTCTCTGAACTACTCACAGGTTACAAAGGAAAGAGAAATTGCCCTCAGGCTTCTGGCAGATTCTGCCCATCCCTTACGTCTTTCAGAGGAAATAATGGCTTTGGGCAGGAGGCAAAGAGTCAAGAGAGGGGCTGGAGTTCAGCACTAGCTGATATAATGAAAAGGTATGGAACTAGGGCACAGTGGCTTTTCTGGCATGGAGTGAAAATAAGGCATTGAAATTACAGAGATGCTTTCAGCAGATATGTTTCTCTGTTTTTTTCCTCTATGAAATTATGAAAATAAGGAAAATACATGGAAAATATTTTTCCTGAAGTGCTAAAAATAGCATGCAATGATAATACCTTTACTTTGTGATGTTGTTTTCAAAAAGTTCAGCTACTGCTGATGGTGACTGAACTAGTTTGTAATGAAGATGGTCATATAATTCATTGTAGATCTGCAATAAACAGCTGTGGACTTCGTGCATAAATCATGCTCACAATACTGCCCAAGATTATGTTGATCCTTGAATTCCCTGCTTCTGATATGTCACAGGTATGTGAAGAAGGATGTGAACTCTGTCCCTCCAATATACGTATGTTCTTGGAAAAGAAACAGGGATAAGACAGTTGGAACTGTGTTTCAGGAATCAACTGTGCCTGGAGGAAATGGAAAGCTGACAGACAGCAACCATATCTTGAGATATATCAGTTGAAGAAAATACCACAGCCCCAAACAGTAGTACTCTTTTGGACTTGGAAGCAGTGTGCTGAATTACAACAGTGCTTCTCCAGTAGCTAACATATACAATTTATCAGCAGAACTAATTAATTGAGGTATAATCTCATGGTTCTACAATTTCCAGTTCCAGAAAATAGTCTGTTTGGAATTTGCCCAGGTGTCCCTGAATCACAGTATGGCATATACATACACCTACAGAGCTGCTCTGTCAAACTTGCATGGCCATATCTGAAATATGTTTTTCTATGGATACCATTAAAATTCAATTCAGATTGTTCCATCATATAATGCAAAGCTCGCACTACAACCAATGGGGACATCCAAGAGTAGAATTCAATTACAGCTTGTGACATTTTCTGCACAAAACCTGTACATTTATTTCCTGTAACCGAGGCTGTAAAATAATAAATCTCCTAAAATAAGTATTAGGAAACTGAGAGCTTTTAGTTATTAAGCTTTAATAATACATTTCAGCATCCCAAAATTTGATCATTATTTACACATTTTGTTTTGTTATTATGGTAAATTAATAAAATATTCTTAGTTTTAAATTGTACTGAATATAAAGCTCAATTACTGTGTTCTGGTACTGTATGAAATTCTGAAGAGTAGTGTTAAACCCCTATGCACTCAAGAAAGAATCAGATCAATATCATTAATATTCACCTCATGCTTTGATAACTTGCCAAGTGTTTTAGCAATAGATTGCACAAATACTTTAAATTGCATGAAATCTACAGTAATATATACACATATGCAATACAGAATTCAAAATAACTGATTGGATACCTCCTTATATTTGATTTAAGGGTTTCTCCACTGATGCAGAAAGAAGGCATAAGTGATGTAGTACAGCAACATTAAGGAGCAGCCTTATTGTTATGGAGAAACCTGAAGTTTCTGAATACTTTATTATATTGCAGGGAGATGAGTTTTATCCTAAGAGAGCTGGCAACTGTGGAAAAGAATCTGCGTGTGCAGCATTTCAAATCTACATAGAAGTAAATTTCTGTGTCTGTTTTGCTTAGCTGCAGCTCACACTGAAGGCTTTGTTACAAAAGGTGTTTCCATGCACGCTTAACACACCTGCAGAGGCAGAAGTGGAACTAAGTCACCTCTGCCTTTGAGGTTCCTTTCTATTATGTATGTAGTGCAAATAGTGGGAGGAAACAACAGCAGGTACCGAGTAGCTAGAACAGGATTGCCAGTGTTTATAACAATGATTTTCACCTTGTAAGCTTATGTGGTTCTTCTTTTGTTCATACACTAAATTCTGTGTGGGAATTGTACTGAGGGGAGCAAGCATAAATTCTTTTCCTTTCAATGGGAGTTCAATACATTTAACCTGAGAGTATATAATAATACTCCATATTGCACGGTATATAAGAAGAATTTACAACCACTAGGGAAAAGCAGCCACCTCTGGGATTCAATCTAACAGCTGTTTAGTAGTTTTGGGTAGTATTCCTCTCTGATTATGGAAAATTAAGAGATTAATACAATTTACTAGAAACCTCAGAACAAACTTTAGGCTAACAAAATATAATAATTCTACTTTGTACCCTGAATTTCAGTATGTGGAAAAGTCGAGATAACCATGGACAACTGAATTTTCTGAAGCAGTCAGATCTTTGTCTTTTATGTTTTTCTCAAAGAACAAATGACTATTTTAAAACATTAAAAATAAAATTTATGTTAATATTTATTATATACTAATTTTTATCAATATTTAAATTAGTATAACAGACGTGTTATACAAAAAATATTTCTATTAATGATAAATGTATTACTATTAATTTTTGTACATTTGTTCTCCAGACAAAAAACCTACCAGTGAAAAATAGGGAACTTACTAAAAAAAGAAACAAAAACCACACTAAAACCTAATTAAAACCTTAATTTATAAAAATCATTTTAATAACAAAATATTATTCTGTAATTGGACTAGGAAAATGAAAGTTTTTTCAACTATAATTTATCAAAACAAGCCTAAAAATTTCTATTCCACGCATTAACAGAGGAAAAGACTGCTATCTTTTTGAGTCAGCAGAATCTATTCTCCCTGGATTAGAAATGCTATCTCCTTTCTCAATAACAAATATTTTTGTTAGACCCCTTTAAACTTGCAGAGTGAAAATTTTGAAAGAAATTTTAATCAAGTGTGAATATCATGAATACAATCATTAATGAAGCCTTAATTTCATGTCCCAAAATTCTTCCTGTTACATTTATTCATTACATATAGTGCCTTTCACATGTACACATCTGGAGAGAATTTATTTACTATTGGTTTGAAAACAGATGTGCCAAACATTCACTTTTAAACTCCAAGATGAGTTCAGAAATGCAATCAAAATAAACATCTCTTTATTCGTACATTTATATACCTCTCTTTGTTCATTCATACATGCATATTCATACTCATGGCGTATGAGTGCGAAGTCCATTTTTTAATGAGAATTCAAGTTTCCAAAGACAAAGATTTTTTAGTAATTGAAATGGCTGAACAACGGGGTCATGCTGCAAAAGAAAGGATTCCATAGTGGGAAACAGTGATTATTTTTCTGATGTGTTTGTATGGTGCTTCTCTGTGCCTTTCCGTATGATTTATGTACTATTTGAAAAAAAATAGAGTTTGAAATTCACTTCTCATTTCTTTCAAATCCATAAGCCAGACTTAATAGTATGCAGAGTAAGTCTGATTTTCATTAGTAAATGCTTGTTTGACTAAAGATACAAAGGCCATAGATGTTTAAATCTCCTGCACTTTCGTGAATTTAGCTGAACTGCACTGACACGCTAAAACTGTATCTTTGAGGCTTTTGAAATGATGGATGACTCACATTGCTATTAAACTCATTAAGCATGTCTTTTGGGGAAAAAACAACTTCAAAACAAATTTAATTTCAATTCCCCCACCCGTCAAAATGCTTATTAAAATAGAGTATTTTCTGGGTCTCTGAGAATATGGTAGTAAAATTTCTTAATGAAAAGTTGTATTCTTTATATTCAATAAACAATATTTCTCTGTTATGTAGACAAGACCATTTATCTATGATGCAGAAAAAGGTCACACACTTTTCTTTTGTTTTTATATTTTTGACGCCAATAAGGATATTTTTTTTATTTTATTTTTTTATTGTTTTGGACTGTTTACTTTGTACTTCTGTAATACAAACTCCTTTGGCATTTTACTGGACCCTTCTCCCTGTGGGCTGAAGTTCTCTTCCTTTTTAATTAGACTGACCTTTTGCTTCACTTGGCTGCCCTCAAAATGACTGAGAATGACTGCTCTTTTGGAAGGCACATTGAAATCAGCACAGAAAGACTGAGAACAGTCATGTGAAATAAAAATATTTTATGCAGCTATCGCAGCATTATAACTGCATAATCGTTATGTTCATAGCCTCTAACACAAAGAAATACTGGCCTCTGCAAATTTCATGACATTTTAATGATGACAGGTTGTTTCTCATCTTCTTGAATGAGTGCTTTTATAGTGCACTTTGTGACTAATATTTTCAGAGTATGTTTTTACTGTCCCATAATGATTTGCCTTTTTTTTCACCTTTCCAAGTTACAAAGGGTAAACTTTGAATAACTACAAAGTATAAGGACCTTTGCTACCATCTATTATATAATGCATATTTCTCTTCTTTTTACCGGCATCATAGAAACAAATGACTATTGAAGTAGTATTTTCTAGGTTAAAGACTGAAATCAATGGACTTTATTTGAATCAGAAAACAATTACACATCATTTAAGTAGTTTAGAAAGAAATAAGTGTCTTATACAGGCTTATATAATTGTTCTGAAAATTTAATAGATGAGACAACCCTTTTCCACTTTCACCATGAAGCCAATAATGAGCAAAATGCACATATTTTCATTTACAGCATTACAACTTACGTGAAGCTAAGTAAATAAAGCCTTCTTTTCCTGGTATCTTTGGGAGTGAGAAGGAATGCATGCCTTAGGCCCCCATTCATTTGAAGTTTCTCTATTCTAGAAATTAATATTAGGCCAGGTAGGATTAATTCCCAGTCAGGAAATGCTACACAGAATTCCCTAGAACATTTAAAATATATCTGAAATTCAAATATTAATTACTCAGCAAAGGTTAACTTAATGTATAAAGGCTTTAGATATCTCAGTCTGTGAGAAAACCCTTTCTTTATGGTACTTCTCCCCAGAACCAGAACAATCTACTTTTCTGCATGTGAGGATATGCATTCTCTTATTGTCAGTAGCTTGGTAGATTTTTGCAGAAAAGAGAATTGAGTAGTTGATCAAGCTAGTCATTGATTTACTAATTTCCCTTTCAGAACAGTGGCGTCTCATGTTAACAACCCATGTTTCTCTTGCCTATGTATGAACTTCAGGACGTGTCAGCGCTGTGCTCTGGAACAAGGTCCACAGGTAACAGTGTTGAGCTGCCACTAACAATAGTTGGATGTTTTGCTTTTTCCTCTTGATGATGATTTTTAAAGCCAGTAGTTCAATAAGAAACACTGCTACTTTTTGAATAGTAGAATCACTAGTGTTAATCTGTACTTTTTGTTGTTGCTTTCTTTCTGCTTCAGTAAAGGTGTATATTGCTCTCATAGACTTTGATTAGCCTCTATAATTTCATGGAAAATTCCTAGATCCATTTGTAAGAACTTCAGTTAATATTCCATGTTGACTATATCCTTTTAAGATGTTTATTATTTAATCAATTTTAAAGTGCAATAAACATTATTTTGAGGACTACACAAAGCCATTTTAGTTCTTGTATATAACATTCTGAAAGTCCTGCCATCAAACCTGATAAGCTCCATCTTACAAGAAAGCAAAAAAGTTTCCCATCATCCTTTTCTCATTCTATTTGTTCTACTCCTGAATAGGTTTCTGGGTAAAATCAGGACATAAGAGTCTTCTCATATGATACAAAGAATTCTTCATAAAAACCTTCAACATCTTTAGGAGAAGATACTTAATATCCTGTTCTTACTGTTAGGTTTTCATCCCAGCTGCTGCTCATCAGCTACTTAGCTGCAGATGGAGAATTAATTAGGTCATTTATTTTTGCAGTGTACGATTTATACCTTCATTATGTTTTCTAAGTATTTTGGGTAACAAGGAGTTCCTTTTTGTAGAATTTGTAGATGATGACGTTGTTAGTCTAGTGAAATTCAGACTGTTGTAGAAAATACTAATCTAAGTACTTTTTGTAAACCAAGATATTTGTCCTCATTTTAGCTGGAATAGAGTCACATATCTTCCCAATGGCTAGTAGAGTGTTGTGTTTTGGCTTTAATCCAAGAATAATGCTGATAACACACCAGTGTCTTAGCTGTTGCTAAGTAGTGCTCACTCTGATCAAGGACTTCTCAGTCTCTCATGCTCTGCCAGGGACAAGGGACACAAGAAGACATGGGGAAGCAGAGACAAAGACACCTGACCAAAATTGGCCAAAAGGCTATTTCATGCCTCAGCGTGTCATGCCCAGTATATAAACTTGGGGAATTGTCCAGAAGGAATTGAATGTCCGCTTGGGTCAGGCTGGGTATTGGTCAGTGGGTAGTGAGCAGTTGTGTTGCGCATCATTTGTGTTTGCTCTTGGTTTTTTTCCTGTTTTCTTTTTTGGTTTTATATTCTCTTCCTTTGTTATTTCCATTATTATTATTATAGTTATTATTAGTAGTAGCATTATATTGTACTTCAGTTATTAGACTGCTCTCATCTCAACCTGTGGGTTTTACAGTCTTTCAATTATCTTCCCCATCCTGCCAGGGTTGAGGAAGGGGTAGGGTAAGTGAGCAGCTGTGTGGTATTTTCTGCATACTTTCAGATCTAAAGATAGGTGATTAAAAGCTGAAGGCAACATTTAGGGTAAGTTCAAACTTAATGTTGTGAACTATGCACCAATATGATATTTTACAATCACAAATGAATAATCAATATCAGTCTTAGTACTGTCATGACTCATAATAATAAAGATTTTAAAGAAAGTAGGATGATGCAGATTTACAGATTTTTTTTTAAGAGTTTTATGTTGTTACTCCTTCTAGGAGTTAGTATGCGTGCAGTTCTTCATTGTTGGTAACTTTAATAGTGGTACTAGGTTCATCTCTATGCTATGCCAGCATACAGCTGGTATTTTGGAAGTTTCTGAAATTCCAGAATCACATGTAAAAGATACATTTCATTGAGTAAAGATGGAGATATCCAATGATAAGGGAAATAACAAGGGAAGAGAATACAATACCACCCGCCAATACCCAGCCCAAACAAGCAGTGAACTAGCCCTTCCAGGTAATTCTCAGTTTACATCCTGGGCGTGATGTTCTGTAGTGTGGAATACCTCTTTGGCTAGTTTGTGTCAGGTGTCCTGTCTCTGATTCCTCACGGCTTCCCCTCCTCCCTGGCAGAGCATGAGGCTCAGAAAGTCCTTGGTCAGACTAAACACTACTAAGCAACAAGTAAAAACATCGGTGTTATCAGTGCTGTTCCCAGGCCAAAAGTCAAAACCACAGCAGTGCACCAGCTACTAAGAAGGAGAAAAACGACTGCTACTGCTGAACCCAGGACACTGAATTTGGAAAATAATTTGCCATTGGTGTAACCATATCCATTTATTATTACTAATGTGTTGGGTTATTAGGATTAATACAGAGCTATGGCACATTGTCACAGATATGGAAAAAACTCCATTTACAATCATGCTCATGCAGAATCATTCTGAAAATGAAAGTTGGGGAGAATCAAAGAAAGTGTCCTAGTGACTCTCACAGGGCTTTCAAACAGGGCTATACAATTTCACAGAAAAAAGGCAGAGAGTTATTGTAGAATTGTCACAAACTAAATTAGTATTTTAAATGTAGTATTTTAAACTTGATCTTTTCTTATTACTGTTAAACCAAGTTCTAACACAAAACCTATGTATTAGTTAACATAGCTGTGGAGGACATTTTACTTTTTGTTATCCTGGTCACAGTTCTCAAAGATTGATGCCATGTTGTGGGAAAAAGTAATTTAGAACATTATATTTTCATTTATAACACCTTCACAGGTTGTACTTCCTGGGAGATTTTAGCAAGACCTTGCTAATATTTTACTTCTCTATATTAGACAATAGAACAGAAGTTTATTTGGATTTTTTTTTTTCCCCACATCTTATCCAAGTAAGTTTCTTTAAGGTTGGTATTGGGATGTGTATACTCAAATTCTGTTTTCTGCTCCAGCTACTTTGATCCAGTAATGCAGCAAAAATGGTTGAATCATTACAAGAGCTAAGGAAATGTCCCTGTTGAAGTGCTCAGGAACAGCTTCATCCCACTTTGTGTTAAGCATATAATTTAACTCAAAAGATAACCTTCAAAAGGCAAGCACAAACAGCAATTTATGCCATTCAAGGATTGAGAGATCTATTTTAATTTTCTGTCTTTCTCATCTGACGGTGTAGGGAGTTAGTATAATTCTGCTTCACATACTGTGCCTTCACATACTGTGCCTGTAATTATGTAGGAGAATTCATAGGAACTATTAATGATGACAGTTGTGGAGGGTAGATGGTCTAGTGTAGTTCTGTTCTGCCCATTGATAAGACCCTATATCTGTCTGGACTACTATGTCTACAAGAGGTAACAGCTTGTTATGGTGTCCAATCTGTGCTTTTCTAAATAAGGAAATGTGCATAGTAATTGAGCTTTTTAATCAAAAGGGAAATGTAAACTATTCTCTGTGTCATGAAATTAAACATTCTCTTGTAATTTTTTATCATTTGTTTAAAAAAAAATCAGATGTGTAGAGATGTATTTCATATTTCATTTAAGGTAAATAGCTTATACAGAGTACTTGGAAAAGTAACAGGTACCATATAGATGGGGCTCTGAAGAAGTGCTATTGAATTTAATTGATTTATCATCCAAAGGCCAAAAGCGTACAGTGGATAAACTGTAGACAGTAATAAACTCCCTGGAAGCTTGATAAGGATATGCTCAAAAGGGAAAGAGAAAACTATTTAGATAAGGCCATATTCTAAGAGACTGGAATGTGATTATTTGTCTGGTAGTCAGAGGCATTATAAAAATTATGCACAACTGGCATTTCACAGAATGACCATATTGAATAGAAAGCTGAGCTTTAATAAGGCGAACTCGCTCTCTGTTTGTAGATTTTTGGTTTTCTATTTTCATTTAAACTTTTCACATAAGAAAGAAGAAATACAAAATCAACAAAAACAACAACAACACCATCAGATTTCAGCCTGCTCTGTCACAATAAACAAAAACTGGATAAGGTCAGAGTTAAATAAACAATGCTCCAAAGAACAGGAGAAAAAAAAAAAAAAAGTTAATAGTGGTACAAGTAATGTACCCCAAGCATTTGATAGATTTCATGCCAATTTTTTATCACTATGAAATTCAGCTTCAGATTTGCAAGACTCACTGACTGAATTTCTCAGTGATTCATGATAATTTAAGATGCTCTCAGGGGACTTAAAAGGAATGAGACTTCATACTTTGCAAACTTGCATTAGAAATATTGTATGTGTATGTATGTTTGTGTGTGTTTGATAGTGTTCTGAACACAGTGCATAGGATGTAGAAATATACATTCCTGTCACACATTATTTCATAAGGACTTTGAGGTAAATGCCTCTTTGTAGTTGTGCATCACAGTTCACATAAAAGGCAACAGCTGCTCTCCATCATCAGTGCAATTCCAGATGTTCAGTGACGGCAGAGTTTTCTTTTTCCAATACATATCGATGATGTAATGCTTCAGTACATGTTTACTGACAGGAAAAGAGAACATATTTAATTTGGTGCATGTTTCAGATAGATAACAGCTGCATATTTTGGAAGGTCATCCTCAGATATCATTCATTCTCATAAAATTCAGATATTACTTGCCCTCAAAAACCAAATCTTTCTCTGCAAAGCATGTTATTTTAAATCAAAGTGTCTTGCCTAAATTGTGACCTATATTTTTTTAACTGTCTTCATCAGGAAAGAATTTGAAGCTGTAAATTATAAGCTGCAGATGACTTCATAATAGTAAATGCTAATAGACAACATGTAGGATCTTTGATTGAGTTGTGTCAGAAATATCTTGACAATTAATGGCTTTTAAAACAGAACATAAAACTAAGGCTTTGGTCTTAATTTTTTAATACTGTTTATATTGAACATACATATATATTATATATATGTTATATTGAACATATATGTGTTTATATCAGGGAGAAAAGGTGGTGTTCTTAGTGAGTACAAGAGCATGTTAATAAGGTGATGGGAGATCATGTCACTGTCCATATCACAAAAGAGAGATGAATATCACATTTGGGACACTGAGAAATGAGGCAGGGGAAAACTGAAATATGTAATGAAGTCACTATTTTTGCTGAGATAATTATTTCCTATCCAGTGGTGTTATGAATTGTAGTTTCCAGGCTTCCCACTTCAAAACATCCCTTAGGTTCAAGACTGAATTCAGGGGTGGAAAGGCATTCCACCAAGGTATAGCCTATTAGTAAGCAAGTGCTCCTGTTTTTTATTGATCAAATGTGTTCATTATTGCAGGAATAAACTGTGTCCATTATAAAGAAATGGACTAAAGTCTGAATTAAATTGTGACTGCTATATGAACAAAAGAAGAATTGAAACAATTGATTTTGTTTCAGGATTACCCATCAGATAAAGACAGATTCAAAAGATGCTTCATTTTCTCAGGAGAATAAAGTGATAGTGGAAAAATAAAAGGATAGAGAAAAAAAAAAAAGGAGAAAAAAAAAAAGCCAGTTGTAAGAAAATAAGTAGGGAAATAAGTAAAAAAAAAAAAAAAAAAAAAAAAAAAGTAGATGAATCTGAGACAACTGGAAATATCTTTTGTCTACTCTTGAGTTGCAGTTCCCACAACATGTAGCAAAGAAGCAAAGACAGTATCATCCTACTTTATATTGGGCTTCTGTTTCTACTGTTAGTGCATTTTCTCAGTTGGAGCAATCTACGTTACCTTGGTAAAAGTCCAACAAAATGTTTGAGACTGTTTCTAACTTCAGGTATTGTGGAAGACCAATCAAATTATATTCCTTTAAGTAGTTTACTGAATACAGACACGAATGCTTGCTCCAAACAACAGTGAATGCAGTAATAAAATTTCTGAAATACATATATGTCTTGGACTAAAAGTAAAAATTCTTCAACCCTGCTTAAAAATATATCTTACTGAGGATGCTTTTTTCCATGAATACTTAATTCCCCTACATTTTGGCTTTCATGTTTCCTTTCTGAAAAAAAAAAAGTCTTTCTTTTAAAGTAAAAATTAAAATTTATGATATTTAAATCAAATTCCAAAGTGAACTTTGAGCAGTGATCACAGAAGCTATAAGGAAAAAAAAAACACAACCAAAAAAAACCCAACCAATGTTAATTAGAGATATAAATATATATGTATGTGTGTGCTTTTTTCAGTTAACCATGATGTAAAATGCCAGTTTATGTAACCAGCCAACAATTAGGGGTTTATGGTTGGTTGGTTTTTTTGTTTTTGATTTTTAAATTTAATTTCTAGTTTTATTTTCTTTCTTAATAAAGCATGATGAAATATTAAAATTAATTTCAAAATGTATTTTTAAAAATTTACACATTTAATTTCTTGTGAAGATTTTGTGATTTTTTTTTTGTAACTGTGAATTAATTTCTGGCAGCATGATTTTTTCAATGCACAAATATACTCCCTTTCATTGACCTAACTGAAACTTGCAGAAATTCTCTTTAATTAATTTGTCATGAAAAAACTACGTTGCTCCTATTCAATGTATTGCAGTATTGTTCCTAAACTGAAATGACCACCATGAATTTGCCAAGTACTTCTCCAAAAGTATTACAATAAATACATTATATGAATGAAGTTGTATTTAAATGTTCATTAGTAAAATCCCATCATGAGCCAAAACCCGTCTCATTATCTCTAACGTATTCAGATACTATCATACTGGAACTATACAAGGTATAAGAATATGGGAAAATATGTTAGTAGATAAATCAGTGTATAGCTTTTGGAAGTTACCATTAACTTGATTTATCCTTTAATTTATGTCATGTCACTGACCTAAATATGATAGTGTTGTTATTACAGTGAAGTATTTTTGGTGTGGCCCTCAACAATGCCTGTTTTACATGATAATTTTATCTTAGTAAGGCCATAGTTACAACCAATATACGGGGCAAGACATAATCACATAATGGCAGTGAGATGTAACCTGCAATACAATTTAATAGAAAAGTTTCCTGGATGACTTTTGTGTCTTTCTGAACTGCCTATATGTATGTTTAACAGCTCTTACCAGAACACATCAAGTTAGAAAAAGAGCATATGTTTGGAATATAGAGTCTGTGTTCAGGAACCAGCATTGACTGACCTTTGTAATCTATGGTCCATAATTATATGTCGCTAGAAACTTCAGCTGCTTGTGTATAGCTTTCCAGACTGAGATATATAGAAATGAGAATAAGTGAAGTTAGTCATGTACAAATGGAACAATTTGACTGTTTCAGTACTAATCTACAGGCACTCAACAAGAATAACTTTTATTTTTTTTTTTTATATACACCACATCCTGATGTATCAAATCATCTTTCAAAAGTAATCTTAATATGTAGCATCTAAGAACCTTTGAAGTATTTAGGTACCTCAGTATCACTGACAGGCTTCATAAAAAGTCAGGATATTTATGTAAAACAGCATAATCCCAAATCACTTTTGAATATAAGATTTGAATTTCTGTTTTATTCCAGAAGCACCATCAAAAATTACACCTTCTTTCCCAGGCACAGTTTAACACCTAATTGCATACCAAGATTTCTGATGATACAGCAAGCTCATAGGTAAAATAATATAAAATATCATCAATAGTATGATGGTGACTTTGTCTAGAAAAGATTAAAATTATTTTTTATTTCCTGAAATATTGATATTCTAATACTTATTGTACTTAATGTAAATGGTACCACACTGTATCTTTTAAATCTTACTCTGTAGATAAAACTTACTGAAAAAAGCAAGCAACCAACTAAAGAAGAAAATATAATGATTAAGCATTTTTTAAATAATTTTGTTGATTGATATTATTCCATTATCCAGGTGAACCATAATTATTTTATCCTTTAAAAAGTTCATATATAAAGGGGAGACATAAAGCAAATGCTTATTCCCTATATAATTTATTTACCAATTAAGACATCTTGTATGATACTTTCTTGCTCGATTTAATCTGGTCTCATTTTATTCTGAAAAGTTTTCGGGTAAAAGATATTGATGGCTTCTTCCTAGTTACTGGTTATAGCCCTTACACTATTTTAGTGCTACTTGACCTTTCAGCAGCATTTAACATTGGTAATCATGGGATCTTGCTATACAGTTTTTGACACAGTATCACTGGTGTTTCTGACCTTTTCACTCTGTCTCTCCCTCCAGTTAACCACTTATCCAGAGTTTGCCACCATGGTCACTTGTGTCTCCCATTTTGCATCTATTTTAATTGAAATTTTATACTTGCATTATGGTTTCTTGTGAAATATTGCAGTTTGGTCACTTTTTGGTCTTTATGAGCATATATTCACAATAAAAAATTGGGTTATTGTGAAGGTCTTTGTAAATGACACTTAACCTTGAAAGCAGGGTCAAGAAGGTTCAGGAAAATCCAGGAAAAAGGAATGCCATCATATTAATACTAGAAAATTATGAGTTTTAGGAAATCATGAGGGTTACATATTACATATTTGGTTCTGGTTTACTCAATAATTGGAACTGAAATGTGGTATGTGGGTGACGGATAGAAATAGTTAATGAAATGGATCCTGGTGTTATCACCCTGCCCCAGTTTAAGCCTTGGGAACAGTAGAAAAAATACCAGGTGCTGTTGCCTTGGATGGACTCAAGCCTTGGGAACTGCGAAGAAAACACCAGGTGTTAATGCTCAGCTCAGCCCTAAGTCTTGGGAACTGTAAGAGAACTATGAAGGGTAAAGATCGGTTAGCAAAACAAAGCAGGCGGTTTGCAAGATAAAGCAGGATGTACATCTCAAAGACAGATCAAACAGTGTGAATATTTGTAACTCTTAGTAATGTTGCTAAATCGGGATGATAAGGGAGTAAAAGAGTGGAGAGTTACTGCTTAGCACTTAGTAGACTATAAAAGGGATGCGAAGTGACCAATCAAAGAATGCGTGATTGTGTGTAAAGGAAGTAGAATGATATAAATATGTGCTTGACACACAATAAAGGGTCTTATGCTGGATTCACATTGGATTGGGCATAGTCTGTTTCTTCCCTCAGTGGGAGAATGATGAGATTTATTCAGGGTGAAATTTCCCATGAGATGAAAGCTTTTTCTGTAATTAAAAAAAATATTTTTGACTTCTTAGTGGGATGCAAGTCCTATTGTTGGAGTGAGTTGGGCCTATGCACAGAGGTAAATTCTGTCACAAAAAGGAAAACTCCATGTTCCATGTTCACCAAGGGAACATGGAATAACGAATACTCTTTTCTTCCCCATCTTTCAAGAAAATAAGCTAATAGGGTTCAATAGACACTTATATTCGTCTGCTTCTTTTCCAAGTATTAAAGATTTATTTGAGCCTACTGAGAACAAGATTTTCACCTCTATGTGTATTTCTACAAACTGGGGCCGATTGATAAAACTTGATTTTGAAAAAGGTGTAACATTTTGAATGGTAAATGAAACAGAAAGAAGAGAAGCTGATGGGACTATAGAGGGACTTGAACACTGGATATTTAGCAAGGGCATATTATTGCCGTTTAGGAAGTGTCACTACTTAAAAGGAAAGTCCAAACTTCCCTTTAGCCATGACTCAAGTTTAAAAAAAGTCTGCTTTGTAATCCTGCATGCTCTTTGAGGAGATATATAATTTAAGATTATATTTTTTGTATTTGAATTGAGTTGTAGGAATTTCTCAGACACTATTTGCCCTCCCGCAGCTCTATTTAGGAAATTATTCTTTGATGCTGCAACTTACAAAAGGGGTAAATGAGAAGAGATGAGCTGTATCACCACCTAAGGAGATTAGTTTTTTTTTAGTGAAGGTTTTTTTGTTGTTGTTGTTCTTTTTTGGTAAGGAGGCTTTGTATTTGTGAATTTCTTTCTTTTTACTGGGAAAAGTAGCTTAGAGAAACTGAAAAGATATTAGAAATCAGCTTGATTATCTTTTATATTAAATGAAATGAAACAATGTAAGTTGATTTAAACACCTTTATATTTTATACTGAATACCACTGAAGAACAAACAGTACAGACAAAATAATAGTTTCAGGGGTTTTGTATTTGCTTATTTTTGTTTTCTTTGATTAATTATATGAATTGTGAAAAGAGAACTTTTTGAGATTATTGCTAAATTCTTGCCAGTTATGTATCTCCATTTCAGCTACCAAAAATGAGATTACTGATGAAGATACTTTTTTTATCAATGTAGTCTCTTTTACTGCAGTAACTGTGAGTAGTTATTCAGAGCATCAAATTAGATCCAGGAAATTTTTGATCTTTTATGCTCACTTATATGTTCAAAAAATAAATCAGTCTAAACAAATATGTGCTTCTGACACAGTCTTCAAACACCAGTTTATCAAAGAAGGAATTTCTGTGACTTCACGGTAAAGTGTAGCACCATCAGACTTTTAAAATTAAATACAAGCAATTTAATAAGATAAAGATAAGAATAGCATTGAATACAGTGGATAGACTGCAGATTGTTAAGGAGTTCTATCTAGCTTTCTATTCTTGAATTTCATTTTTAGTTGAAAAATAAAAGTTACTACAGCAGGTAAGTCTTTACATCACAGGCTATCTCCAGTATTTTTTCCAGACAAATTAATTTTAACAATAAATACTACAGAATGTGTTATATTTGAAATATCTTTTTCTTGATTTACTACCATCATAACAGGACACTGAAATGTATTCTTTCAATTTAGACAATTCATATCACGCATTGAACTTTCCATCCTGGAGTCTTTGCTATTAAGACAACCCATTGTTTTGGTCCCTAATGTGCCATCCTCTTTGATATACTGTTCCTTCCTATGTTCAGTTGGGTGCCTCCACAAGCATAACCTGAATAAACATAGCCTGAATGAGAATCTGATTACAAAGAGGTTTGTTTTTTGTTTTTTGGGTTTTTTTTTTAGGACTGATTACTAAATTTCCCTGTCAAACCTTTCTTTTGTCATTTGGTGTCTATTTTAAACTCTCCTGAAGATACTGCATTAGTAACCAACTCATATCAAGTTTGTTTCTCTTTAGTGACAGCCAACATGACATAGCTTTTCCTGATAACCCACAGAAAAAAATAAAATCAAAGATTTGCTTGGCTTGTTGCATGCCTAGATGTTTTAATATAATAGGTAAGAGATATACTTTATTAAGGTTTTTTTTTTAATGGATACTGTGGGTTAAACCCGGTAGGCAGCTAAGCCCCACACAGTTGCTTGCTCACTCCTTCCCAGGTGGGATGGGAGAGAATCAAAAGGGTAAAAGTGAGAAAACCCATGGGTTGAGGTAAAGAGGGTTTAATAGGTAAAACTAAAGCTTCATGTGCAAGCAAAGCAAAATAAGGAAATAAGCAAAATTAAAAAAAAAGAAATAATCTACCACTTATCAGCAGGCAGATATTTAGCCCTTTTCCTGGAAAGCAGGGATTCATTAACGGATGTTTGGGAAAACAAACACCATAACTCCTAATGTCCCCTGCTCCTCCTTCTTTGCCCAACTTCTATTGCTGAGCGCAATATCCTGTCATGGGATATCCCTTTTGTCAGTTTGGGTCAGCTGTCCTGGCTGTGTTCCCTTCCAATTTCACACTCAGCTTATTAGCTGGTTGGGGCAGCATGAGGAACAAAGAAAGGCCTGAACGCTGTGTAAGAACAACTCAGCAAAATCCAAAATACAGCACTATGTACCTTGTCTTTCTTATGACATGGCTATGGCAATAGAGATTTTGAGCTGTTTTGATGCTGTTGCAATCCTAAATTGACAATACTTGGCAGAAGATAACGCATGAGAATGACCAGAACACAAAAACAGCTCACTTCTTATATGACAGAACATTCCTGTGGATATTGGATACAGGTGGTCAGAAAACAAATTGTCCTTTTTTAAAGTCTTAAAATTTTACTTTAATATCTAAGCTTAGTGCTTTTTTGCTAAGGGCTTTGATTATGCAACAGAGATATGCCAATGTAATGTTTCCTTTAGCTCCTATTTATCATATTTAAAAGAAGATTATCCCAGCCAAAACCAGCACTCTTATCTTACAAAATGTATGTCTTACAGTGTAGTGAATAAAAATTTATAGTTATGATAGCACAGCTGTACACAGGGCAATGTGCCTTGCAGTTACTCATTGAGCTTCATTTGTTATGCTTTGGTAATAATGTGAGTCTCATTCCTGTGATATTAACAGAGAGAACATGCTGTCATTTTAAATAGAGCCTCTGATTTGTGACATTATTCAGCTGAATAACTATTTAAAACTTGCACACAGAAATATTTGCTGTACAGCACAATACTGAACTGCATTATCAGCATAAAAACATTACAAGATCTGGAGGTTCTGAACTTTAAAGATGAGAAATGTAAAACTCATCTTGAAGTGAAAGTGTTACGAGACTATGTGTGATGACAAAGATGATGATGATAGAAAACTGCAACAAAGAAATGGAATTTTTTCTATGCATTACACCTTGAAATTGTTGAATATACTCTTAGCAAAAGGGGGCACTTCTATAGATTTTGCATGTTGATGATAAGTAACACAATGCAGATTTGCCAGGCCATGAAAAAGTCCTTATTTAAAAATATTTAAAATGAAAAATATTATACTAAGACCAGCTGTCTAAAACAATCTATTAATTTTGTGATGAATGCTATTTGCACATATAAGAAGAGATTATAAATATGGTTTTGATAATTATTTTTATTATTCCTAATAATTACAATTTTTGAAAAACAATAAAGGTGATTTAATTTTCCCGTTAGAAATGCAAATGTACTACAGAGCTTTCATTTTAGTAATATTGTATATCCTTAAAATATATGTTTTATATTAAATAGACTTTATTGTGTGTGTAGCAGTTGCCAGAATAAATTAACCACATATCTTGTGACCATAAAATACCAATGGATTTAGCAATTTATCTATTATTTCAGTAGAAATCAGATATTGCAGTTTTTCAGTACTATACATACCAAGGCTTATTGACTATAAAATGTATTCTGCTCCCTAGAATATTGAATTCATTTCTATGAGAGAATTCTAAACATATATTTGTTTAAAGCTGTCTAAAATAAAAAGTATTATAATAAATCATTATAACACCTGAGCTAATTTCCTCTTGTTTCATTTGATCACCAAGAAATATTCTGTAATCCTCCCTCATTTTGACAAACCAACATAAGGTAATATAGTCTAAACATGAGGGCATTTTATTACTAAGCTTCAAGATGGATTAACAGATATACTGAAACACCAAATTCTACATCAGTCTATCAGAATCTTTGTCAATAATCACTTCATTAGTACACTTTGTTTCCTTTCTCTTAACCAGTTTTAAATCTAGTGTGAGGCTCTTAGGGTTATGGAATTACTTTTACTTGTTTATGTAGCTCCTACATAGGTCAGTCATTCAGCTCAGCTTCAGCTGTCTGTCCCGTTAATGTAATTTTTGACCAAACCTCTTAATCTGAACTCGTTCTACTGATGGCCACTCAAGCAGAACATCAACAGTTTCACTTCATACATATTTATATCAATTTATTACTAAACTTCAAACACGAAAGTTCTATTACCAGCTTTAGGGATATCTGGCTAATTAACTAGTAGTTTGCAACTAGTGTCTCCTTTTTTCCCTGAATCCAGAGATAGAAAAGACAATATATGAAAATGATAACCTGGAATAACCATCCTGGTTGAAATGACAGCCTTAAAATGTAAGGGATATAATCCCAGTTTACTTTGCATTGCTAGTTCTGCAAGGATGATCTCCAAGGAGAAGCTTCCAGAGAGAAAGTCAGACTTCCAGACCTCTCTGATCATTGTACCAGTTGCAGATGAACTGAAAAGAATTTTCCTTCAGTCATTTGAGTTACCACATTATCAAAAACAAGATGTATATATTGCTCCAACTTTTCCACCTACAAATGTTCATTTTGTCTTGTTTTCCTTAATCCAAAGCTAAACCAGTTTTGGAACAGAACGTACAACATTAGCTGCTATTGGACAGAAAATGTAAATCAGAAAAACTGCTCTAATTGACATTTTCATTGAAAATTTTATTAGAGAGATCCAAGAAGGAAGCAGCACAAATAGAAATCTCATAAGCAATCTCTTCACTTCAGCGCTAAGATTCACTAAAAGACATAAAACAGAGCTGAATGGCTCATCCAGAGCTGAAATAGGCAGACCTACGATACCAGCAGTCTGATGATATTCCCTGCAGTGTATATATTCCCTCAGTCTGGCAGCACTGAATTCGCTTAAGGGGGGGACTTGTGATGTGTGCCTGATTTCTGTAGCATGCATATGTAATTTGTTTGCTCTTGGCTAACAACTTTTTTTTTTTTTAATTTTTGTTTTCATTCTTTCCACCTTATCTCAATCTTTCTTGAAACAGATGAATCTCAAAAAATAAACAAAAAATACTGGCAGCTTTCAGGCTACCTTTCCATCTTGAACTTAGCAGACAAATAGTACAGAACTTGTAAGCACAGTAGTCAAAGCTGCCTTTGCAATCTGCTGTTTGGCAATTTACAATGAGGCAGTGGAAAGATTTAAATGTTTAAGAGATGTCATTTTCCTATCACAGCCCTTAGCACTTCAGCTATGATTTTCTTCTTCACAGAAAGGAGTGGGAGAAGGAAGGAGTAGAGGTTTTGAGGTAGCCAAATGATCTAAGCACTTCTTTCAGATTTTGACAACTTTCATGGCCTGATTTTTGCAGACAACCTCTCAGCCCAATCCAAGGTTCCTAAGTGCAAAATGTGGAAGGATCTTCTGGCAGGAATCATAGTAAAATCTGTGTCTTAGTTACAGAAGGATTACACATCAGGTCTTAGCACTGTGGAAATTTCACAGCACTGCTCTTAAAACCTTAATTCTACAGCATACTAGAATATCAGATAATGGCATGAAAATAACTAACACTAGATCTCTGTATTTAAAACATGGGAAAATGTTAAGACTGAAGCTATATTTGGATATATTCTGTATTGAAAATTATTAAAGTTATATTTAGGGTATATAAATCACAAAAGAATTGTCAAAAAATAACTCTCCAGATGGTCTCGTTAGGTCCTTTGGATTTCATGCCCAGAGCACCAGCTACTGAGTAGATTTGGTCTTAGTGCCACCAACTGATGTCAGACTGGAGACATAGGGGACTTTGCCTCTCATGCCAGCAACTGGAAAGAATGGGTGGTCTCATGCCAGCTACTGGGCTTGGTGAAGGTCTCTGCTGTCAGTTGCTGGGGCAGGAATGGTATGTGTCCTGAAAAACAGCTACTGGGTGAACTGGTGTGAGTGAGGAAGGTGAGGAGCTCAATGCTGGCAGCTGGAACAGAACTGCAAGTCACAGCACTTATGCCTAGTGCCCACTGCTGGAGAGGGCCAAAATGTTGTGTGGTGGAGTTTACATGCCTCATTCACTAACAAAATTCAAGCTGGACCACCCAGTGGGTGGAAAGCCATTGGTCCAGCAATGAATGTGAGGGCATAGGGTCTGTGATGGTGTTTGGGGGGACCTATGAGACAAGTGTTATTGTGTGTACCTGTTTGCTGGTGAGTATCAAGCTGAAATTGCGGAAAAGTAGGAGACCCAAGAAGCAGTTTATAGGGCCTGAGCTGAAGGCAGTGGTATTGGATGGACAAAAGGACCATGCTGTGCCAGTAACTCAGGGTGACCCACAAATGTGTGTGTCCTTGTGAATCTTATGAATCTGTTTGTGTTTTCACTCCCGAAGTTCGGTCTCTACCACAAAGGACTTGGCTTTCTGAACTTACATTTTATACAAACCTTATATATATGTGTAGGCAGCATCTTATCTGTGGTAGTACATGCAGCTGGTCATGCATGTATGTGGGACACATGCTTATCATTGCTGCTAGTTAAGCCTGCAAAAAAGCAGCAGTTCTGTCCCTCAGTCTGGCATAGAGACCCCTGGTCCTTGGATGTCCAGAGCTGGGCTCCAGAAGCAGGGCAGGAGGAATTCCTGGAACTCCTAACATCCCTTCGTAAATGAGGTGCACTTTCAGTGAATCTGTGGAATAAACAGTAATAGATGATAAGTACTTAAAAAAGGAAAACAGTTTACAAATTTTAACCATGCAGAAACTAAAACTACAGGTGCTTTTCTTGTTGCATAGCAGCAAATCTGTGACAATAGCTATAGAAAAAAAAAAAAAAACCCACTGAAAACATGGAAATAATGGTAATTACACTTTTTAAAAGCACCTTAAAAAATAGAAAGATATGAATTTTGGAATTTTGATCTAAAATGTAAAATCTAGCAGACTAATATGAAGTGTCCAGTTCAGCTGTCAGAATAAAGCTGGTTATGATATGAGATTTTTCAGGATAGGATTTATTATTTTAATTTTTCAGTGGGGGAAAATGACTTTAAATTTTTTAAAATAAAAGCCTTATTTTTATTCCAAAGTGCAGCCTTGGTCCAAGAAAGAGTTAAGGAAAACATTATGCACAGCGTTATAAACAGTTTCTAATGCACTGTCCTGATTTTGCTTTATTTTTAATTTCCTGTGATATCTGCCTGTGGGGAACTACTCAGTTTTGATTACCAGAGTGAATACTTATGACTGAGACTATATAGGAGTATATGGCTTACTGGTCTCAGAATATACAAACTCAGGGAGTATGAGCAATCACTTATAATTTTTCTTCAAAGTTCCAAGCTCAAGATAATTATGTGCACAAGGAAAGGCCAGAGTCAGTCCTTGGTAAACAGAAAAAAACCATGGAATGGATATAGCTGCAGCTGGCAATAAATGTATTGGAAATCTCACACAGAATAAAGCAGAAGTGAAGTAAAAGCATTATAAACTTTCACAAAGTAAAATTTATATTTCCTCTTTTGCCAGTGCACACTCTTTTGGTGTGCAGAATCATATCTCACAGTAGAACAGGACCTAAAATGTGAAAAATAGAAAATTAACATTTTTTTCACTCTGTTGTCACTGATAAACATATATAACCTGGCCTCAGTAATGTAGATTGCACTAGAGATTTTCCCTGGTGTTCAATTAGTGAGTGACTTTTCTAAAGCTATCCTCTCCCTAATTCTAAATACCAACAAATGCAGGCAGGAAAATATATAATTTGCAGCTACAGAATTCAGTCCTATTACTATTTTTAGTGTTAACATTGTCTAGATTACATATTAGCAATAAAACTGCATAAATTTCTGTACTTGAATTTAGACACATAATCTATTCAACAAGTTAGTTAAATATATTTTTTTTCCTTCTTCCATTAATCACCAATTTCTTCTGTGGCAGTTATAGCAGTTAATAATTTCAGTTTCTGTGCCTCCTGTGCTACCAACACTTTCCAGAAGATACCAAAATACTGATGTTAGAGTATAAAACAATAAATCACTTGCAAAGAAGTATTCTGCCTTCCACGTAATTCTGTATTTTAATGTTAAAACCTCTAAACTCAGTAGCCACAAACAACAAGTAGGTATCTCCAAACTACTTCATTCAGACCTTAGTACTGAGTACTATGACTGGGGTACTTGATATTAGGCTGGTCTAGTTTGTTCTACAGTAAAAACAAGTGATTAGTTTCCTTAAAAGATTTTTGTAAGAACTTCACTAATTGGTGAAGTTCCTTGGACTCCTTTTTCATTGCACCATGTCAGTATACAAAGCAATACCTATCTCAGAAAAAGATAAAAAGAAAAAGGAAAAAGAAAGTTTAAAACTATTTTACCTTCATTCCAGTTTCATTAGCCACTTCATTCTGATCACTGAATAGAATGGATTTTTTGCACACATACTTATTTGTTGGAGTTTTGCACACGCACTTTGCTGCAATGCAGGAAAGAAAATACATTTGTGCTTAGCTGAAGTTGCAGTTAACAGTATACTGTGCAATGATCCTTAGGTTCCTCTGTTTCTTTCACGTTCATATTTTGTACATAGACTAAATCAATAATTTGGGTTTTCTACTTGGAAAACTTAAATCTGATTTTCTGAATTCCTTCTTTTCAAATAGCCTTTCAAATATTTGGAGCTGTCCAGGCCAGTTGTCACAGTGAACTTGCAGCATTTCTGCCCTTTGTCTCTTATTTTGAGCTTCTAAAACAATGGGAGAAACAAAATTCTTAGCCACAGGAACAAACGTGTCACTGTGGCAGTCCTCTCTGTGGGACTTAACTGGAAAAAAAAAACTCCATGATATCTTAGCAAATGGATATTGAGATTTTTCAAAGGTTTTATTAAATAAAAATCCTTTAAGCATACATTTGGGATAGTTTTCAGAAGAGAAGAAATATTATGAAGGTAGTATAATGAAAACCTTTTGCTGTTTTTGAAGCATAAGTAATATTCAGCT
Source organism: Lathamus discolor (assembly GCF_037157495.1). Taxonomy (NCBI): domain Eukaryota; kingdom Metazoa; phylum Chordata; class Aves; order Psittaciformes; family Psittacidae; genus Lathamus; species Lathamus discolor. Next base: position 43,850,089 of record NC_088889.1, read on the forward strand.
TCTTGTGAAAATGCTGCCAGAATTCTTAACATTGCTAAAGCAAACATTTCCTTCATTCTCAAAAGTGAAATGAACATGTTAATAAAATATTTATTAAAAAAAATGTTTAAAAGGTTACATTCAGAGGCTAACATTAGGTAGTACTGGGCAGCATTGCAAATGGTTGACAAGCATTTAGCCTAAAACCCCCAATGTCTTACAATGGAAACAGTTTGTCAGCTTTGGCTAATCGTGACCTTTGGGTATCCACATTTATTTTATTTTATTTTTTATTAGAAAAACTCTAGGGTTCTTTTGGTAGAGATTTTAAGTTTTGTTTGGCTTGGTGGGTGTTTTGGGAAGGGGAGGGTGTCAGCTTCTTTTCAGATGGCAAGGCTGTATACCTTTCTTGTTGTGCACTGTCAAAGTAAACTGTTGTGATCTGTATACCGTATAGAAGACCAGCCAATTGTTTCATAATTACGCTCTGAACATTTGAGATCCGAATAACATGTAGAAGAACAGCCAATTGTTTTGTCATAACCCTCTGTAATAGTCTCTTCACACCCTTACCAAGCTTACTGTTTTCTTGTAACTGGCTTTACTCTTTTAAGTATTTCACATTTTGGCTTACATAGCAATTGCATTCCACTTCTGGATGGAGAATGTGTTTCACTGAGCTTAGAAATCTGTGGGTATCAAATACTGCTACCAGTAATCAGTGTAAATAGGAACAGGACCATATCCTACCTAGTGTTCACTTGAAGATGCAAAATAAAAGGAATAACTGGAACACACTCTTCCTGAGATTCACTGCTTAAAGAAACAAATCAACTTGCTTCAAATGTCCTCAAATCCTGAAAGCTTTTACTAATTAAATACCAAATTAACTCTAAAAAGTTTGTTAGGTATTGAGACAATAGCTGGTATCTGCTCTATATGAGAATATTCCATATAACTTCTCCCCGTGCTCTGGAAATAATGAGCACAACTCTTGACATCAAAAGAAGCAGATTTAGAAAAGAAAAAAAAAATAATCAGGAATTATAAAATGCAGTAATAAATGTTACCCAAACATGGAAAATGTAAGTGATCTTTTTGGTACTACATTATATCTCCTTCTGTGAAGAAAATAGAAACCCTAAAGAATATAACATGTTGCCCAAGGCAGCTCTGCACCATTAAAATCTATTTCTTCTCTCCTGGAGATTTAAAAGAGGGTAAATATCTCAAAATGGAGTAACAAAAATAATTCTCAGGAAACTAAAGTTATATGGTAATTATCATCACCACATTTTGTATTTTGTTTTCAGTCATAAAAATTGTTTGAACAATTGTTGTTTAAAATCTGTCTAAAAAGTCAAATAAATTAAATGAATAGTACCTCCTTAGTAACTGCTTAATGGAATTCATTTTTATGATTATGAGTTTTGTTTTGGCAAAATCTTTTTTTTGTGTAACTGACATTTTAAAGCTATTATATAAAATTCTTCTACTGAGTGATTCTGAGTTTAATTATTTACCTTTTCTCACTGTTTCATTGTTCTTGTGTTCTCCCTCTCCTTTATACTAGCTCACAAATATAAGGGAAAGGCTGAATTGTAACGCCCATAATGCACATCATTGTATCCCCAGAAATTAAAGAATCACTGAAGCATTAGGCTTAGAAGGAACCTCTGGAGATCATCTAGTCCAACACCTATTGAACAGATTGAATAGACACAGCTTAACACAAGAATTTAATGATCATTATGCGTCTTTCCTCAGTAGATAACTACTTCCAAAATAACTCTAAATTCTAGAAAAAAAAAAAACCTGTAATACAAATCACAGAAGAATCTATGGAAATAAAAGTATATAAAAATTAGTGCAGTAGTAAGCCAAAAGGAAGAGTTTTTTCAGGAAAATAAAGAAAAATCAAAGTACATCATGTATCTAAAAATCAAAATGTTTTCATTTTAACCAGAACTTTCTGAATGAAATCTCTGGCAGGAAAAGTCAAGTAATGCTATGGGGTGGAAACTTCTGCAAAAGTTACCTATTAGACATGGAATTTAAAACTGAAATGTAATACATTTTCTACAAGTTTTTTTTTTTTTAATACTGAGTCATATTAAGATCATATACGTGACAATAGTTTATATGTGACGATACTGTCTTATACAACTGAAGAAAAGGATGTGAATATATCTTTGCAGACTGTGATCCTAAAATTAAATTTTTTTTAGTTAAAATAATTATGACTTGTAGGGTGTTCCCATAAATAATATTACAGCATTCCTTAAGTGTTATGAAATTTCCAGCATTTGCTGGTTGCCTTGGTTTCAGCCGGTAACAGATGTTTCAAAACATAAGCCAGGTCATGAGCCACAGAACAGAATAAACAGCTTTTTTTTTTTTTTTTTTTTTTTTAAGATATGAGATTGCATCTTAGTTTATTATGCTAGCTAAGTTACAAAATTTCCACTGCCTTGGCTCTCTCTTTGTCTCCTGCTCAAACAGAGCCAGAAACTTAGTCCGAGTCAGGCAAGCCTCAGTTTATATTGTTCTGCCAATTTTCAGATGCTATTTATTCTCTATCATTGTATTATAAACAGACTTTTAATTTACGGAAAGTTTAGTAGTGAGGAAGTATAGTACAAAACCTTTATTTTGGAGCAAGCGGTTCTACAAAATTTAGGGATTTCTAGTAACCTCAATTGTCTAGAAGAGAGGGAGAAATACAGTCTCCAAAATGCACTTTGCTCTCAAATGCTCATAATATCATTTGTGTGTATTTTTGTTTTTGCTTTGTTTTGGGGCTTTTTTCCTCATTCTTTTGTGGTTGGGTTCCTTGTTCAATCTTTTCCCTTGCTTGCATGCATCTGTTTGTAAGGGCTAATGGAAACCTGGGCATATTCACATACCAATAATACCAGCATTATCTCAAGACAGAATACTTATTTTTTCCTCTGCTTTTGCATACACCTTTTCAGTTCATAGAAAAGCATCTATTACTTTGAGAGTCTGACTAGAGATGATGGTGTTTATTACTAGTCTGCTATAGTATTCAAAACTCCCTGTTTTTCTACTGGAAAAGCAGAAATGTTTATAAGGCACAGAGAGGTATTCAAGGTACTGTATGTTAACACAGTGTTTTCACGAAATTATTTTGATATTAAGTCTTCTTTGGGATTTACATTTCATAGAGGAAAAAGGCAATAGGCAATTATATTATTTCTTTTCCAGTTGCATGTGTATACATTTGCCAGAGAATAGTGTTGTAGAAGACAACTGAGAGGTCAAAACATTTAGAGTGCTTCCCTCCTAATTCCTTTTTTATCATTATTTTTCCATTGCTCTTGATGAAAGTTGGAGGAGAGCTGTGGATACTGTAGGTCTGCAGACTTTTGAATAGGACCTGAAGCTGTGTAAAAGAGACTCTTTGAATCCAGTTAAAACAGTTTTATCTGATTGTTCACTGATTCCTCTTCGCTGTTCATGATCTGCCTGTGGCAAAGCGCTTCTCCTCATGATTGTGAAGATTACTCTCCACAATGCTCCGACAATGTGAATATTGACATGCGCTTATAAAGGTCAGGCAGCTCCTACAGTTATAGAGAGTGAGAGAGTGAGAACACTAACTCCAGCAAGGCTCTCTGAGAAGAGCTTAACCTTCAAATTACAAAACAGAGTGCTCAGTAGAGCCAGGACTTCAGCCAACTTTAAAGTTAACCTTACTTCTCTGCAAACACAAATGTGGACTTCAGTGTTGTCCCAGCAAAAGGAAAAAGAAAAAAAAAAATCAAACAGCTAAGTGAACAAAGGATCCAAGAGATGTACATCAATCAGGTATTTTCTTTTACTTTTTGAAAGATTGGTAGACTGCATGGAAAGAGTCACTTCTGGATTCCTCAGCTTTCAAAACAAATAATGGCTCCTTCAGCTTTTGAGAGCATTGTGCAGAAAGATAAACCATCCCATACATTTCTTTTTTCCTATTGTTCTGACATTAGATCAAAGAAGTGAAGCACAGCAACCAGCTTAGCTCACTTTTGAAAATTCTGCTGTATTTGCTATCATGTGGATTCAAGTTCAGAGCACAGGTGAAGTAATTAAAGTCTGTAGGAATTTAGTTGTCTATTAGCAATCATATCCAGTGGTACAATGCAAGAAGGATGAGAGTGTAGAAGCAGAACTGCAAATGAGAATGAAGGCTCACTTTTCATCTTGATAGAGTGTAAAAGATAATATTTTTAATTTTTAATGCAGCACATTTATACTGTGGCAGTAGAGGCAGTAGGCTCACACTGCATATAAATTAAGATGATTATTTGGCTTATAAGAGAATAAAGGAGACATTATGATGAAGAATCTACTGGGCAAGTAATAAAAAAGTATGTGTAAGTCTTGGTTACCTAGGAAAGGCATTGCTTTCTGAGTTTGGGCACTTTTTTGTTGTTGTTGCTTTTTTTTTTTAATGCATTTAACTTTCTCAGTTTAAAGTTTGACATCTGGCAGATTTTAGGTGATGTAGAAATCATTCTTAATGGCCTTTCTTCTTCATCAGTGGGGCCACCACTCAAGCAGCAAAATGTCAATCAGTTGCTCTTGCTCCTCTTTAACTTCAAGATAATACTGGAGAGCTTTTTGCGGAGATCATGATCTTTCTGCTTGATATGCTGTTTATTTTAACTATAGTTAAAGGTCTTCTGGCTTCTCCATTATAACCCCTTAATTTTCTTGACTGATTTTTCTTCACGTTAAGATATAGTATGTTGTTTTCATTGTCCCTTGACAATCCCCACCATCCCCACCTCCCCTCAAAGAAAAGTTTTCATTATATTTGAGAGACAAGGAAAATAAAAAAATAAAATAAAATTAACTGTTCTGCTTTATTTGGTATACAAAAATGAAAGATTAAGAAACAATCATTTAAGGTGTTTCATTGTACTGCTGCATATCTAATTAAATTGATTTTTTTAAATGAAAATTAACTTTCATGATGAATTAGAGTGTGAAATAAATCACTTCTTATGGAAAAAGAAAACAGTATGAAGTGAGGAAAAAAAAAAAAAGTGAATTATACGAGGTGTTTAAGCTGAATGAAGAAAATAACCAAAGGTGTTCCCTTCTCTGGACATGACTTAAACCACTTTGTCTGAGGTATCATTTATTTTTGGCTTATCAAGTTAATTCTTAATACATTCTTACTGGTTAATACAGTCATACAGATTACTGAATAATAAAAATATTTATTTAAAAATATGTACCAAATGGTTTTACTTCTTTCTGAATATTAACCACAGCAAACTTACAATATTCTCTTGGTATAAAGTTAACAGGATATTGGACTGCTTTTCAGACATTGCAGCACTGCAATAAGCTTTCTAGGCTGAAAAACTATTAAAATCCCATAAGTACGTATTAACGTAATGCAGTAAAACAGTACAGTTCACTGATACTTGAACCAAGTGTCATAATCTTTTTTATATCTGATCATGCTTACTAATGCCTAATCCATACAGATACAACATAACATCTCAGCTCTGACTTAAAATTAAGTTCCAGATAAGTTTCTGCATTTTATTTTAAAATTTGTTATATAATTTATAGAACATAAGTATGTGCTTTTTGTATACTGTCATGAGTAAAGCTATCTTGGGCAAAATTTTGTTGTTTGGGTTTGTACAATCAAAACCTAAGCCAAACTCTCAGAATAAACAATGATATTTCTGAGTTACTCTATAAAGAAAATAAATTACCTTCTTTAAAGTATTGTGCAATGTAGGAGACTTCATTTTCAAAAGTAAAAATAACAGGAAAAGTATCTGCTTTCTTCTCTTATTTTAACTTCAGAACTGTTCATTTCTCAGTATCTTCACTGTCAAGGAGATTATACTGCAGGTGAATATAACACCATTTTATCAGTCCACACTCAAACTCGCTATCTGAACTACCTGACACCCATGTATTACCCATTTAGATATACAAGTTGCTTCCAGGATTCTTCACCTGAAAACCAGACTTGGTTTTTAGAAGTTCTACGAAATACACCAGGAAGAGATGTTGTGAAGCACAAGAAGTAGATTTCTTAATTGCTGAAGTTTTCCAAAGATATAGGGTCAACTCAGGAGGGACTCTTCATCAGGGACTGTAGTGACAGGACAAGGAGTAACGGGTTAAAACTTAAACAGGGGAAGTTTAGATTGGATATAAGGAAGATATTCTTTACTGTTAGGGTGGTGAGACACCGGAAGGGGTTGCCCAGGGAGGTTGTGAGTGCTCCATCCCTGGCGGTGTTCAAGGCCAGGCTGGATGAAGCCTTGGGTGGGATGGTTTAGTGTGAGGTGTCCCTGCCCATGGCAGGGGGTTGGAACTAGAGGATCTTGAGGTCCTTTCCAACCCTAACTATTCTATGTTTCTATGATTCTGTTATTTCAGAAACTTAAAAGGAAAAACTGCAGCTGGGAGAGGAGTTGCACTTGTTGATGAATCCTAATTTCAGCTACCTTGGAAATTAATTAAAAAAAAAAAAAAATCACAAATCTTCAATAACTATTGCTTTATAATTGTAAAGAGGAATGGATAAGCACAAAGATGTCAGCTTTCCAAAAGGAAGAATTAAAACAGACTTTCTTTTGCATGAGTGCCAGTAAAAAAAATTAAAATCAGGTACTTTTCACAGGTTCTTCAATGCATTGCACTGCCATTTCTTAGATTAACATAATCATTGCATGTGGTGTCGAATAAAACTCTGCAGTTTTCTGTATTAGACATACTTGGATTACTCAGGTAAACCATAGTGACTGAAGCAATTATTATCTTCTATCAGCTGAATGACTTACAAGAAGGTTTCAGAATTGGCTTTATCTTAGTAGGCTGAAACAGCTTCGGAGAAAATTAATTTATAACACTGCTTTTCTTATTATTAAATTACTTTAAAGCACTCCCCTTAATTTAATGACACTTTTATATCATTAATTAATAGTACATTAAATAAATGTGATTGATTTAGGAAAAAACATATCTTTAAGGTGTCACTGAAAACTTGTGATTTTCCTCACTTTCAAATTAATTCTTAACTGATGAAAAAAAAGGAACAGTGATCCTAAGTAGCAGTAATTGAAGTGATATACTGGGATAAGTCACACTACTGAAGTTTCTGGCACAAGGCATCAGTGTTTAATAGATACACTTGAAGTTCTTTTGAAGGGATTAAATTGCAACAAAGACACTTAAGATGTGTCTTTTGGATTCCTTAATTTTAATATAATTAGAAAATAAATTATTACTGTTATTAACATTTTTTCTGAAGTAATATGAGCATTTTGTAAAGGCTAAATCCATATCTTTCCTAAGCTAAAAGTCTTTGATTCAAATTACATCTTGCCCAGCAGCCTTGATCTGATGGGGACCAGAAGCAGGTACTTACGGAAAGGTTATAACAACAAGTAAGCATAGGATAATATCACTTCAGAGGAAAGACTTTCCAGCTTTTGTCAATCTGCATTTAAGGCACTTTGTGTGCATGACTGATCTTAGCCATGTGCTTACTAGTGCTGCATGAATTCCTTTTTCTGGAATGAATGTAATTTCTTGAATTCATGTTCTAATATTCACAATACCTTACAGTACTTTGCTCCAGTTAACATATGTAATAAAAAAAAATAAAAATCACATTTTGGTTGTCTTGACTGTACCACCTGACATCAACTTAATTTCATGAACCTTGGGATGTTTTATTATTAGAAATAATAAATAATTATTTCTTATTTATCTTCTCCACTTGACTCAAAACTTTGTAGATCTCTAACATAAAGCTGACTCGTTACACTATTTCTTTATTAATTTTCAATTTCTGTGACTATCTGGCCAATATAAATATTTTGAACAGTTTATGCTGCCTTCCAGTTTTCTAAATAATTTCTACCATGCAAAAACCCCTTTACTGTGACACTATGAAATATTTTTAAATACAAATACAAAGTAAAAAACCCAAAACATTTTGTAGTCAGAAGATATCTCATTCTATAACAAAACTGTATTTTCCCATATGAAAGTCTCTAATTCACAATGTCATCTTTCTATGAAAACACTGCTGGTGAACTCTGTGAGATTAAGTATTGGATATTTTCTCATCTGCTTCTGAAGATTGTTAAAACTGTATTTAAAATTTGAAAATTCCAATGACGTTCTTTCCTCTATGTTTTTTTCTTCTGCTACCAACAATACTAATTAGAAAAAGTCATTTTAGGTAGGAGGAAAAAAAAGACATTTGGGAGAGTACAGCCTTTAGAAAAGATGTGTAATTTTTTTGCAAGAATGAACAGGACTAAATATATTTTCATTCCCTCTGGTTACTTTCCCAAAGTGCTAGTCACTAAGTGACTCACTAATAGCTATATTATGCATCTCAACAGTACATTGATTTATTTCATGTGCAATGACAAGTTTATTCTTCATGTTTTTTTTGACTAGAGTACCGAACTTCTGGTTTCTTCCAGTTCAGCAAAACTTCAATTTTCCAACAGTTACCCTAGAGGTTTTATTTTCTGCAACAGATGAGCAATTCTGTTGTACTAATAAAACCAAGTTTATACAAAGGTGTATCTCGTTTCAAAAACTACCGGGCATAATGTTAAATTCTTTTAATGACCCAAAGAAAAGATTTTAAATTATCCACTATGTTTCCTTATACTAGTTTCAACTTTTCCCAGATGGATGAAGACATTGTAGTTTAAATGCTTCATTGTCCCTGTTCTCACCTATGTACCGGGCTCCCTTTTCAGACAGTATTAACTGTATGTCACGATGACTTCTCTTGCCAATCTATTATTTGATGTAATAAGAGTCTCCGGCCATAATGTCACACTAGGACTGAAGTCCAGCTGGAAGACTGGTCAACATATGTTGGGGACAGTAAGACACAAAGCCTGCAACTCTTCAAGAGGTATGTTCCAATATATAACCTATTTGTCTGTCCATCACTTTTTCATTATTCATGTATTTTATTTTAATGGAAAGAGGTCCTTTCCCACGAAACTGGGTATTTTTCAGGAGAAATTTGTTGTTTTTTTTTTTTTTTTTAAGTTGTTGCTTTTCAAACTGACAACCAGTATAGATGATAGAAATATTTCAACCAGGCTTCTTAATCTTAAAGATCCAGCCTTATGCTCTTAAAGGTTTTGTGCACCTTCATTGTGTAGCTTTTGCAGCACAGCTTCTTTTCTTGTGTCTGTGAACTCATAGTTTGGACAGCTCTCAGGAGCACTGTAGGTTTTTAAAAGCTTCATTTTCCTGTGTTCCCTTTCTCAGTACATGTGCAATTACACTGAACTTTATTCCACCTCTACAATGATTTTTTATATCCCTTTATCTATCAGTCGGTGAACTTTCAAAATAACAGAAGATCGTCAGTAATTCTTATTTGTTCTTTGCTTTGAAGTAGGAAAATTCTTTCTTCCAATTGTAGCAGAACATATTGGGCTGCTGGGGGGCTGGAGGGGTGGGGACAGACAGGAACAGAAACTAAAAAACACCTTCTCCTAGATTTGTTTTTTCGATTGTTTAGTAGGAGGGTAATGGCTTAAAATCCATTACTAGTTTTGTTATCTTGCAGATCCTGTACTCTCAGGAGAGAGTGATGATCATGTTGTGACAGTGCCAGCTGGAAGCAATGTCATGTACAGGGCTTATGCAGCTAATACCCCAGATCATGAGCTAAAGGAAGGAATATTTTTATCTGTAGGAGTTATTAAAGAACACTATTACTAAATGTCCAAACTTCGGTTGTTCTTCTTTAGACCTGCACTCTAATATAGTCCAGCTGCTGAAGCTGAGAGAAAACTAAGTGAAAATAAAGAAATATGCAACTGGTAGGAGCAGAATAACTAAGCAGCAGTTCGGAGGTACTGTGGGGTTATTAAACTATGCTGCCTGCTGACATCAGGTGCAGCAATCTGCCTCCTCTAGCATACTGTAAATATGTGTGAGTAGAGATTCTCTTTTGTGGATACTTTTGGGGAATTTGGAAGTTATATTCTAAGTGCAACAGGCCTTAGTGAAAACAATAACTATAGATCCTTATTATACAGAAAAGAGTAAAAGTTCATGTTAGTCTTATATGTGTGGCTGTACATGACTACTGATTATTCAAAATGGAATAAATAGCTAGATTTCCAATACTTTTGACTTATTGTATAACAATGTTCAATGACTAGTGGACATCCTCTACTGCTAGATACTTCCTGCTTCCTGCTAATGTTGCCTTCTGGGTGTGCACATTTACATGCAAATAATACAATATTTGGCCACACGATACTTGTTGGCTCAGAGGAATCTTGAATTTGTTTTTCAGTTGAACTGGATATTTTTTCTCTGCGCTATACTATGGCCTCATAGATCTATAGTCCAACTATTATTGACATTGATCTTGCAGTGTCACGTAAAATATGTTTGTACAAGTAACCCCTGGTTGTTGTATTTTTACTTTTATTCTGTTTAAAAATTAATATAAACATGCAAGTTTTCCTTTTCTGGGGAAGAAAATCCAATGATCTAGAGGACACAGGACTGAAGAGTGCCTTTATCGCTCTGCTGCGGGGATTTCAGGTGTGACCTTGTGAAACTCAGTTAACAGCTCTCTGTCTCAGTAGTCACCATTTGTGAACACAGATAATAAGTTGATGAGAAACTATGCATTTTAACGTCCTTTCAAGAGCACTGATGAAATGCTTTCATTGCTGCCTTTGTTTTTACAAAGAAAAATCTTAACTGTGTTTTGAATAACAGGTAGATCTACATACTGGGAAAAGCTAGAAAATACCTGCCTTGTACCCTGTCTGTTGCCTAATTCATGGTCTATTCTTCTGATGCCAGGTGTTACTAACTGGCCAGTGGATGCCTCATAAGTTCTGTAAGTCCTCCTGAGAAAGATTTCTCAGTTGTCTTCAGATATCTTAACCCTGTCAGTGTTTAGGTGTGCAATTTGAACATGTGATTATAAATAAATATTTTTATTTTCAGAAGCATGTGGTTTCTTTTTCCATTTCTATTTGTCTTATATGTGGAGCTTCTATATCAAATAACAGAGTAAAAGAGCTGTATGAGATAATTTAGTACAAATTATTACAGTGGTCTGAATACCAGTGGCAGTGATTCCAGAAAACTCATTCCCAATAAATCTCAGAGTCTAAGACCTCTGTCAGGTCAGTAGGAGAGTCAAAAGTCCTGCCAGACAGCTCATCAGTGGATACAAGATCCTCTTTCACTACACATAATAGAGCACCACACATACAGTACATGCACCACACATAGTATAACTGCAGGAAGGAGGACAGAACACTCTCTTATGGAGTTAGAAGGAGAAAGTGTCTCCCATTTCCCACTATACTTGTTCTCGCCCAAGAAATCACATTTGTGTTGGGGCCAAAGTGCAAAAGAGGTGGCAGAGAGGGTTGAAATATAATAGGAAAAAAAATATCAGAAGAAATCCCTGGGAAAACCAAACCAAACCAAACCAAACCAAACCAAACCAAACCAAACCAAATAAACCCAGAGGTGTGGAGTTGTTTTTTTCTACCCATAAAGACACTCCAGAAGCAAAGTTAGGCATGCTATAGTGAGGCATAACCCAGGAAGAGATAAGAAAAAGGCTTGCAGGGTCTGACCTAGAATAAAGTTATAGAGAAATTGATAATTTTGAGATCTGGTTGTCAAATCCTAGAAGAAACAAAAGTTGCAAGGATTTACACTAATTTCCTTTGCAACATTTGTTGCGAAATTTATGGTTAGATCTTCTCTTGGGCAGCCACTAGAGGACAACCTGATCACATACTTCTAAATTAGTCTGACGTTTCTGCCCACAGCTTTGCATAGGCACCAATAGCCTTTAATCTACAACCCCTTCCCTCTGACAAAGCTAATCTCTATACAATAAGTCAAAAGTTTTAAACATATGAAATAACAAGCATCTCACTGCCTTATGTGAGAATTTGTATGAACATGACCCATAACTTTAGATCCATAAAAATATATGGAGCTAAAAATGGTAGATTTTTGCTCAGCTGGCAGGAAACAAAGCAGATAAATTTTCATAAAATCAAATAAACAAGAAATATGGAATAGTAAACCCTCTGATTTGTTGGGGGTAAAATGATAAATGATACATGTATTCTGGAGTAGCCTCATCATATGTTTTTCATAGCATTTTACATAAATGTACAGTAACTAGTTTTCTGGAACATTATTACCAGGGTGCCAAAAGGCCACATTTGCCACATGTAATAATGTAGTACACAGTAAGAGTTTCTTCTCTAAAAAGCTTTCTGTCTGACCAGTTTAAGCAGAAAGGGTGACAAAAGGAAAAGGGATACAAATGGGGTTCAATGCCATGTACCAGTGGAAAACAGGAGATGCAAAGAGAAGGCAGTAATAGGATTTGTTCCATGCTCCCAGTACCTCAGAAGTATCACTGCTAAGAGCAGCAAATACTTTCTCCCTGAGGAGATTTCCCTTAACTTTGAAATGAGGGTATTTGATACCTCCTGACTTTGAGAAAATAATAGAATCATAAATTATTTTTATTTCTGAAAATCACTCATTGATAGTGTTCCATAAGTGTGATTGGATTGTTATTCTCATGCTTATTAGATAGGCTGACAGAAAGAAAATTCCCTCTTGTTCTAGAATCCCCTTCTGTGCACTGCACCCGAGCGATTTTTTCTCTGACTACAGGTTTCTACAAACTTCTTTTCTTAGCAAGGACAGTCTTACTTCCACATATTTTTCAAAACAAAGCACATTGTGCAGTCTGGAAACTTCCCTCTTTCAAATGTATTTCCTTCTTCTCTTAATTTTTGACAGTCTCTCTCCTGAATTAGCTCTCATTACATCCGATTTCCATCTGTCCACATTTTGCACAATGTGAGGCACCCCAGGCACCCCCCTGAAGACCTCTTTATTACTGGGATCTAAAAAGGATTTGTGTTTTACATCATTTTATATTTCATTATATTTTGCAATAACAAATCAGGGATTCTGTCCTTTAAAGAGTTAGTAACTAAAAGTGCATTGAAAGCTCACTGGGGTGGGAGCAGCAAAAGCACAAAGCATTAAGTCAGAACAGTAACAGAGAAACAATGTCAGCACAAGGACAATAAATGTTGTTATTCTTAGTGCTCCAGGAATAACAGTGATTATTGTTCTTTTTTTTAACATCATGTTGTTTTCATAATTTTTCTGGACATCAGCATAGTGTAAGAGGAAGAGCTGAGGTGAGATTTTAAAACTGTGAAATGGAGACATACAGAAATGTGCATTTACTCATGTTAAATTTGCACTGGTCGGACTTTAGGAATGCTGAAACACCTAGACAGATGTGCGTACATATTTATTTATTTGTTCTTGACCATACAGCTTCTGAACTATCATGGCACACAAACAGCCATGTGTAACAGCCCCATAAAGGATTCCTTTCATCTCCCTCATTTTACCTCTCAACAATGCATCACTCTCTTATACTTTCCCTTTTAATAAGATAGCAAGATTTTGAAAAAGACATCCTGTCCGTAAGTGATATGCCAGGCAAGTGGATGTTGTTGAATAAAGCAGCATATTGGTAGCTTTTAACTGTCCCCTCAACAAAATTTATACTGAACAGGTACCAGTGAGAAAGCTGCCTTTTCTGTGCATCACCGTATTTACATACACTGGGATTAAATGGATGCTGTGAATCAGTATAAACTTTGTCTATATTGATAATAGCTGGCGTAATAAAACACATTTATTATGTTCACAGTTACACCATACACAAGAACACCAGCAGTGTTGTTCAAAGACCACCATACTAAGGGAATTCGCCCAAAGAAATTTCAGTATCTTGTCATACACTGAGATGTGTGTGGTGCACCACTGCATCCTCACTGCAGACTTAGCAACACTGTATAGTACCTGTAAAGTTACAGTTGTTTTCTGAATGCTGTTCCATAATGTTACAACTCACATTTCAGTGACGATTTAGACAGCTGGGAACAAAGTGCCAGCTGTAGAAAACACCAGTTTCAGGTCTGAAAGCATAGCTCAACATAGCTCAGGCTTCTTATTTTCCTTAATGCCCTTTTTGAAAAACTTTTGTTAGAACCTGGTTCTCCCAAAACACTTCCACAGGATTATTTCCTAGGAAACCAGAACTAATCTCCAGAGAAACACATTAAAACACTTGGAAGAAATACTTACAAGTATTTGGACACTAATTTTTTATAAAAGAAGTAACTTTTATTTTCTTTCCTGTTTTACTTTTCTTTTGAAAAAGTGTAATTACCACAATCATCAAGTGGTTATTTTTTATAGTTTCCATCTTTATGTCATATTGGGGATGGCTGTTCATCTTATTTTCCTGAAAATCTCTTGAAATGAAAAGGAATAGGAATTAAGTCACTATGTATTCCAGACAAAGGCTACTCTGCTGCTTCTTTCTCTCCAGAAAGCCCAAGTTACTTCTACTTTCTCACATCGTTCTATGAATGCCTTGATTTTGTCCCTTTTGATTTCAGCTGCTGTGGAAGCAAAGGAGAGATATAGCATTGACTGAAGTACATAAAAGCAACTTCCACCTCCAGAAATATTCTACCTTCAGAGCTCAGCCCCTTCCATTTCAAGTCCTTGTCAGTAGACACACAAAAGAAGAACATTACTGCTAAGGCCATAAACAAGCAACAGAAAAAGGAATCAAGAATAGAAAAACATGAACAGTATAGATTAAACTGGTCTGATTAGAAAGAGCAAAAAGAGATAACTAACAGGAATATTTCAAATAAAAATCAAACTTCTTTTTTCATGTGTAGTCTTTCTGCAGTCTGAAGTGGGATGTGACAAGGCTGCAGTTACACAACCCTGCTCTAAGCAGTATGGTCACTGCTATTCACAAGGCATGAAAATCGTTGTGCAGGCCATACCATTTCAAATTATGGAATGGAGGAATTGGCGACAGATGCAAGAAGAGTTTGAACACAGGTACTTCGCACTTACGCTAGAAAGCAGTGCCAGGCATTGCAGGGGAAGCATGAATCTTAAAAGACATCTGACCTTCTGCAGTAGAACAGGGCTTTATGCATTAGTGAAAAGCTGCATTATACACAAGGAGCAGATAGTTTTTTACTACCTTTCTTCAGTACCAATTGACTACAAGTGATTCAAATACAAAAAGAGAGCAGACGGAATGGTGAGACTGGCATGCAATGAAGTTGTGCCATAGAGGGGTTTACTTCTTGAGTATTGAGCTCTATCACAGGATGTTTGCGAACCTAGGACTGAAAAAGCACCCGCCAAAAGAAACTTTGGAGTGCAAACTCCTATTTGTTTCAAGGCACCTATACAGTTGTGAATGTAATTGCCTGTGTGAAACAGGCAGAGATTTTTCCAGAGAGTGGTCAAGCATATAGGTGTTTCTAACTTTTACGTGACTGGAAAATACATAGGAGACTATATTGCCAGCAACGGTATGACTTCACAGCCAATACCAATCTGAGCTGGCATTAGGCTGTCAGATTCCAGCACTATTTTAGTCATTGCTGATAGTGGATCTAGCAACACAAGTATTTACCCCAGGGTCTGCTGCTAGTATTTCAGCTGTCTATACGTATTTTATACACCCTAACTCGGATACATTTAAACATAATAATACCTCTGACAACCATCAAGTCCTATCCATAATATCTCTGAAAGAACTAAGACTTTTCAATTCAGCCAGACTCAAGCACCACAGAGGCTACTCATGTTCCCCAGCTATTACAGTCAATAATCCTCGAGTTATTTCTGGAGACTGACAGAAGTTACATTAGCAAAGGCTGTCTTTTCATTAGGATTCCATTAGGTTGTGCCCAGCTCTTATGATTGACTTTGGTAAGGTTGGCTAGACCATGCCAGTAATCACATGAATGAGATAATTATAGACACAAAGGGATTTTACAGTGTTGACTCTGCTAGCCAAATTAGCTGCTGGTGGTGAGGGCTGCAAGACATCTGTTACTCTTTCACTTCTTAAAAACAATTTGTCAAAACCGGTAGTGTTTACAGCTATAAAATGAAACACTGGAATAAATCCTTGACTTCAAACAGTCCAGACATATTAAATTACTCTTCAGCTACTTAACCTTATCTCTGGAGAGATAAAGAAATGGGACTCAAAAAATGGTTATTTTAATACACGCTACTTAATGTTGCTGGCAAAGAAATTGCAAAAGTTCCTATTTTGGGTCTATAGATCCAAAGAGAAAAAAAAAAAAAATAGAATAGAGGGAGAAAAGCAGACAAGGAGAAAAGCAGACAAGGAGAAAAGCAGACAAAGAGAAAAGAAAACAAGAGTTTAGGAGAAAGAGAAATATTAATTGATTTTAAAACCAAATAAACTCTGGAAAGATTCCAAATTAAACTGCTTCATAAGAACACAAAAGAATAGGCAAAAAAAAAAAAAAAAAAGAATGCAAACTCTCCAGGAGTGGTTGCAATAGCCCCACTGGATTTTCTGTTTCAGATATCATGAAGTCATCTAATTAAAATGGGATTATTTCTCAGATTTTCCATTACTTATTTGCTTTGCTGCTCTTTTCCATCTCAGTCTTAAAGCAGTCACTTTAGACAATTATTAGAGTAGTACTTGAGAAGTATCAGCTAACATTTTAATTTAAAATGGTTATGGAATCTATCAGCAGGGTCTCCAACTTTAGATAATTTTTCTTTTTTTCCTAAATCCTGTGCCTTTCAGGTAGATTTCACCCTGAAGTGGGGGTGCAGAGATCAGAGCTCACTTTTTCACTAGATTACATTTACTTAGTTATATCTGAGAAAACACTAAAAATAGAATCATAAAATATCATATGCAGGAAGATTTCCATCATCTTTTTTCCTTAAATTCTCCATCGGGTTTTTTGGGAGTGTTTTTCATGTGTATGTAAACAGTATTAGTAAATAGTATGTAAAATTATTACTGTTCTTTATATTACTTTCTTTAGCATTGATACAGCAAGTTAGAAAAAGTCATATCAGACTTTAAAGAATTCTACAGATGACCCATAGAACATTTTTTTTGTCAGTGTCACTTAGCATTTCTAACCAAGGGGTGAATGAACTACGTGCTAAGTTTGATGGGGTTTTATTACCAGTGATATCAGCCCAGCTTCCTTGCTAGGTATCAAGATCATGTATCTAACTTCCCTCCCTATAGCAGTTTTCTCCTTAACTAAGCATGAGCCTGTTTGTCCCTAAAGACACCTTCTAGACATATAATGCTTTTTTGGTTTCACACAGAACAAAAAAACTATGTCTTGGGGGCATCCCAATTTATATGATTTATCTGAAGATGCCCCTCCAGCAGAAGGCACTTTGTAAAAGTGATACCATGGCATCATATAAATTTACTACTAATACATTTTTTCTGTCCAAGTATTCATTTACTCATCAAAACAACTTTTTTGCTCCTTTTTGTAATTCATATTCTAGTTCTAGTATGGCAAAGATAAAATCAGCATGGATCTCTCTTATTTTAGCGATAAGCTAAAATAAAAAGTCCCTTTTAAGTAACTTTGATACCAACTGAAAAATTGTTTCCCAGTTGCACATAGGCTGATGTTTAAGTTTGGGTACCTCAGGGGCTTTCTGTGCTGCAGTGAGTTTCATTTGATTGTGTCAGATCTAGTGAAACAGGCAATTATTATCCTGAAGGCATAACTATGTTTTTTAAAGACTTAATAAATGTTTACAGTTTTGAAGTTCAAAAATACTGAGACTAGTTACAGAGAGTTAGCAAATACTTTTAAACATGAAACACTCATGGCCTACTTCTGGCCCTATGAGCCTTGAATAAATCAAGAGATGATGCTGAGTGGGAAGAGGCTTCCCTGTAAATTAATCATCGAGAGCACAAAGCTCTGTTGGATGGACACAGGCTGCTGGTTTTAAGACTATATCTGTCATGGTAATTTTAGCCAGATAAATGTAGCATCAAGCGAGTTAATAGCATAAAACATTATTATAAAAATGAAGACTTGTCCTTTTATTCTTTTCTCTTTAGGTGGAAAGTAAATAATCTTTTAGTTTTTAAAGCCCTTAAAGAGCTAATGGGCATTATTTTTGACAGAGATGTTGAAATTCTGGACCCAGTTAAGAAAACTCAGAAGTTTTACCAGTGAAGTCACAGTAAGATTTCCCCATGAAAGTGGGATCCTAAATGAGAGTTTCTTTCTTTCTAGTTCTTTTGTGGACAGTTGGAAGTTAGGTTAACCATCCCAGGATTATAAAGCTTGCATGAAATTATGTTAAAGAGGTGTGTCTTTTTAAAATTATTTTTCAGGGTTTTAAGGCTTATCTCCATTCTTCTGGGCTGAAGCAGAAGTAACAAGGAACTGTGAAAAAAACATGTTACATAAACACAGGTCAGGAAGATCTAGTGCTTTTTAAAGAGTAATACATTGTGCACATGTAGTGCAAGAGTTAATACAATCAAACAAAATGCCAAGACACCTCTTATTTTTTGCAACTTCTTACTAACATGCCGGCTTCAAAATGCAAGACAATATGACATTACTAATCACAACTAATAAAAACCTGTACAAACAGATATGATTAGATTCACCTTAGCTTATGAACACCCAAGTATTTTTATTTTGCTAGAAATTAGTAATTATTTTTCCCCTCAGTTTCATCTCTTGGTGGTTTCGTATAAAAAGGTAAAGTATTGAACACTTTCAGAAACTAATGTGAACCTTCTAAACATATATTAGGTGTACTGCATACAATCTAAAGTAATTTGAACTAAAAAAAATAATTACATAGCTGATTAGCTTTACAGAAAGTGTGGTACGTACTACAAATACTAGAAAATAATATAGAACAAATGAAAAATTAGATGCTTTACAGTTGGTTTTTTTTCTTTATATTTTTAAGAAAAAACCCAAAAATACAAAACAAAACAAAAGCCTAAACAACAGCCCTCCTCCAGGCCTTCTTAGTCTGAGTCAAGCAAATTACCCTTACAGAAAACTTGATGCTTTGATCTGCAGTGATCCTATTTCCTTGGGTGGTTAACTTTGTATACTTTTACATAGCTGCAACAAGCAGTTTTCTTTTTGTCACAAGAAAAGAATCCTGAAGCTGCCCAGAGAACTGGTTCTGCCTTTCAGAGGAAGTAATGAGAATTAATGTATATTTTTATTTTCTCATTTTCATCTTAGTTTAAGTTTTACTTTATTTTCACACTCAGAATTATCACTTGAGCTACCTATAGAATAAAGACACTGTTTTACATTTGTCAGCTACTTAATGACGTAGCCATCAACTTGGCATTGCCATGCAACCTAGCCAAGTATATGGTTACCTTGGTTTACTAGAGAATTCTGTGAGTATAGCCTTTTTGATCTGTTTCTTAATCCGTACAGTTACATGTGTTAATAATGGGACAAAATGTGAAAAATCAGTATAAAGTAAGTATATATCTAGAGCTTATTTTCTTGTGCTACAAAATACCTGAGGTATGTATCTTTGCAGTTTCCAATTCTAATTAGAAATGATAGGTGTGAAATGAAAATCCATATTCTAGTAAAATTAACTAGCAGAAAATCTGAATTATTATCAGACATTAAGTTTTTAGCAGGTGCACATTTGAATCAGTTCAACTGATGATATCTGAAGCCTTGGTGGTTTGTTTCTTGGCCTTTGCTTCTGCCACAGAAACCCCTACACTTCAGTATATCCTTGAGAATTATAAAACAATTCTTCAGTGGTGTAATTTTATGGTTTTATCCATCAACCACTAGTATATCTCAATAACAGAATTTTTCAGGAACTGCTTCAGTTATTTTCCAATAAGTGGTCAAAAATTGAAATACATAGCTATCATTTGTTGTCTAATTGGGTTACATTCATTTCCTATTCTTTTCCCTCTGTCCCACACTCCCACATAGGGTCTAAATTAAAAGGAAGAAGTAAATAATTAATAATAAAAATCTGTCAAAACCACCTGCTGTGCTTTCACAAGCAGATGACATTTCCATAAGAAATTCTTCCACAAAATATCCTTTTTTTTTAATTCTTCCAAGTGTGCTTATCAGTTTTTACCAATATTCTTATTCAGTTCCAACACTGACAATCTAATTTGATTGCTTTCAGGCAACCATGAGTTAGTTATCTTTAGACACTTGAAAGTATATGCAGACCGTAATGCCCTAATACACTGTCTTTAATAGTTCTTGCTGGCAATGAAATATCATGCAATCTGTGTTTGCAAAGGGTCAGCCTAACCCTGAACTTCACAGCAACGTGTTGTTGAGCTGTGAAGGAACTAATAGAGTGATTGCCAAGGATCTCTTTTCACATTATTATTTTAAAAGACATTTTTTGATCTTCCAACAACCCGGCACCCATATGTTTTGTTTACAGTGTTTTTAACACTAGTAATGACCTGGTTCTTGCCTGTCATGGGCATATACATGTATTGCTAATTTCCTGGAAACTGGCAAGGGATGGTTTGCACCACCCCCTATGCTTACAATGGACTTCAGTCTGTGTCACAGCTAAAACAGGAAGATTTATTGAGGGGGTGGAATATGGCATCTAGAAAACTTGTTTATTTTGTTCCTTTTGGTAAGTCATTTCAGAGAGCAACAGATACACTCCCTGTGTACACCTTTTTTTCTACTTGTTGGATAAATTCATACAACAGATACAAATACGTGCTTACCCTGTTTTGTTTGTTAATTTTTAGTAAAATTATTTAAATTATTATCGTAGTAAAACCCAGTCATGAAAAACAAAAAAATAAAGCACTCTAGCACTCTGTGGCTAAATAATTATTTATCAGCATGAATTTGCCCCCCAACCCCCTTATGTAAATTAAAATGGATTGAACATTCAATGTTGATCAGAGAGACAGCACTATGTACTTCTCCCAAACTACTGACAAATACAAATGGGAAAGGGTCAGTGCATTTTTATTCCTAGCTGTTAGTTGGACAGATGGCCAGCCACTGCAGTTGTTGAAACTTTTTTTTTCCTAATTTAAATTTAATGAGGTGCAAGAGATCCACCAAAATTATTTTATTTTTTAAATATTTCCTGGGGGAAATAAATGCTATTGCTCTCTTTTGCCTCCCTCCTCCTACAAGCAGAATTTCTGTATCACTTTGCAGCTGCTGCTTAGAAAATTAACAAATGCAGCTTTTATGACATGAAGCTCTACATTCTCAGAAAAACATGAATAGCAATATAAAATTTTGTTAACAGTTCTACAGTGAAATAAGACATCTCTACTTGAGAAGGGTTTTGTTTGGTTGGTTGGTTTTGTTATGTTTATGTATGTATGCAGTTCAGACTTAAGTGAAACTGCGGAGAAAATATCTTCCAGAGTTTTAAATTAACTTATACTTTTCTGAATCCATTACTGTCTGAGAAAAGTTGAATTTTATAAAAATACCTTATTTCTCTGACATTTTTAATTTGTGTATAGAGATGTAGGCTTCCAGCCAAAACTCTTAACTCAGAAAGCCTATTCCCAGAACTATACGGACATCACTGATGATGTAATCACAGATGCTTTTGACAAATAAAATTATAGACATAAACAAGCAAGTCTCATTGACTGTGAATAAGGAAAAAAATAGGGAAAAACCAGCGTTTATAGGAATGGATATAACCAAATGGAAAAAGAAAGGGATGTTCCTAAGGTTGCAAAAGCAGCAAGAAAGAAGAATAAATGACAAAAAGAAATTATCATCCCCCTCAAAAAAAAAAAAAAAAAAAATCCCTGCAATTCAACACTCCAGAATTTTAGAGAAGTGTGAGGATAGAAACATATCAGACCTCTCTCAATTAAGTCATGTTTTATATAAGCTTTAGAGTAATTCTTCTGCACAGTCTTTATCAGTTAGTATTTTTACATATTGATACTGATACTGTTTTATTGGCTACAAGTGAAAATCATTTAGCTGGAAATCAAAAAACTCTTCTCTCTTCTAATACTGTATTTAGTTTGTTTTCCATTTTAGTTCCATTTTAATTGAGTAGAGCTGTCATCTCAAACAAGTACTAGAAGTATGGTTTTAATATTCATGTTAGATGGACTCCTTTTAAACGTGAGATGTGTAATACCACCTTCTCCTAGTGTATGAAACAAAACACTAACATCCTGGAGATGACAGTCTTCCAGCTCTGAAGAAATTTTTGTTTGCAGAGTAAAACTACTCTTAATTTCTTCTTTTCCTGTCATAAAAGTAAACAAAAAGACTTGATGAACAACCTTTTTTCTTTTTTTTTTTTCTTTTTTTTTTTTTTTTTTTTTGTGGAGTGTAAGGCCTCTCTGACTGTTAATTTGATGAAGTGATCGAAACAACTGTTTTCAGAGCCTCAGGCTGAGCTGGGTGATTGCTCAAGGGAAAATCCTTGCTATGTCCTTAGAATAGCTTTGTCTATTTGACTAAAAATAGTAACAGATGAAGGGTATGGAGCAACAGTCAGCCAATCTAAAAGGAATGCTTTTGCCCACAAAACAGAAACAGGAATATAGTATGTATCCACCAGGCTGGTAGAGAAACAGTTAATACAAGCTAGCCAGCTCAGTTTGATCTCAGTGTGTTGACACAGCTGCAGACTGCAAGAATATACTCAAACTAAGTAAGGGTGGGTTTTGGCCATGATAACTTTGGGGTGGAGGCAGGCTTTGTGAGGTACCTCTGTGTGTCACTGTCAGATGAGTAAATCCCTGAGTGACACTTTCAGAAAGCACTAGAAGATCTCATCACACAGTGAACAGAAACCTACTTTCTTGTAAGACTTCTTGCAAGTAAAATTTCTTATTTACCTTATTAGATTTTTACTCAGAAATAGAGTCCTGTGATGGACACAGCCTATAGCAGAACAAAGATTTGTTTGGGGTATCATATATGTTGATATTAAATTCCGTAGGTGGCTGGCTAATCACGAAGGGCTCATTAGTTGTTATTTGGATGAAAGGTTGTAGCATGGAAGTAGAATAAGACTTTAGACTGCATAATATGGTGATTACAATATTTGCTTGGAATGGAGAAAGCTCTGTGGAAACTCAGAACTCAGTCTCTGTTTCAACCATTCATTCAACTGCAGTACCATCTTCTACAGCAAACCATTACCCTCAAAAGAAAAAAGAATTCTGCGCCTCTCTAATTTCAGTTTTTCAAAATGAAGAATTATAGGTGATCTGTCAAGATGGAAAATTTAGTTCTCCAGAGTTAAAATGCATATTACAAGAAATATTTTATTCCTTTTCCCTTTTTCTTTCTAATCTGAAGCTCTGAGCGTCTACATAAAAGTCATTGTGCGCACGTGATCAGTAAAGCAATTATTCATACATCATATAAGATACACAAATTCCTACCCAGCCAGGGGAACATGAAAACTAATTATACTAATAGTACCTTTTTGACAGTCACTTGTTTTCTTCTGGTTGAACATATGCAGAAAACTGGTGTTTTATATAAATAGGTATCCTTTCCCATTACACCTTTTTTGTTTTCCTTTCTCCTGTCACAGTCTTAACAAAACAAACAAACAAACAAAATATGCAGCTTATAAAATGCACCTTTACATGATACCAACCTGAAATGCAACTCTATTCACTTCAGGTTACATAAATCTCTAGTTACTGATTTACAAAATACTTTCAAAAAACAACAAAAAAAAACACCTTAATGATTTCTTCAAGCACAATAACAAAAGACTTTTTGAGAGAAATTCCATCACCTTCAAATATTTTTAAATGAAGAAGCAGGCATGCAGCTAGCTTTTCACATTACCGTGCATACTTATGTTAATTCTTTCGAAACCATAGACAAAGATTGCAATGTTGCATTATGATTATAGAAAAATTTTCCCCTAGCCCTACCCAAAAATTTCCCTGATAAGTATAGATGTGTGCAAGACTCTCTGCTGCTCAGATTGGGACAGGGTACACAAACAAACCACTAAGGACCGAGGCTACATCTATACTGTTCTCTTAAAGATCTCTGTTTCAGCAACCTCATGAGAGAATTTGTGGGTTTTTTTTTTCATTTGATTTGCTCTTGTAGGACACTTGGAGATATAAATAAAGAAGCTATCTCAAATGAAAAGAGTCTCTAGGACCATTTGGCCTTACACATTGCTGAGGCCCTCTGGTTATGAGTAATATTCAAAGACATGCTTAGTGAAAAGAGGGAACGTATTTCCTGTAGGCTGGTAAGGTAGAGAGCATACCATCACATTAGGCTCCATTATGCTTCTTTAAAAGTTCTAATCCTGTAATTTATTGACCTTTTTCTGACTTGTTAGGAAAAAAAAAGGCTGCAAGAAAGATGCTCCCTGCATCACAGAGGACTATGATACATTAGTTCTCCGGGGGTTTAGATCCCAGCTGTCCCAGCCAACATCTTTCATCATCACTCTAATTTATCCCTGCCTTTTCACAGTCCTAAGAAGCAATGCTAACAGAAAATCAAGAGGTATTTGACCTTCGCTGTGGATAAAGACATAAAATGGCTTCAGGACTTAACTTATCCTCAATTTTTTTCAGACATTCATCTCTTTTAATACTGTGTTTCAAGTGCCCAGAAAGTTGTTAGATGACCCAAATATATATCCTTGTAAGAACAGCCTTAGTCAACACAGGCAGTTGCAATCTAATCTTTTGGCCATTGCTGTCCACCTGAGCATCCTTGAAATTACTTCAGTAGCTGTTGAACGCGGAGAAGATCAATGCCTGCTCAGCAGTATGTCTTTCCCTTCTCTTATTTATGATGGCTTTTCCAACAATATTATTTTGAACAGGAAAATGAAGTGTTCATGATTATTAGTAGTCATATGGGCAAGAGCCCGAGAACCCTGAAGTTTGCTTTCTCTTAGGAATAAAACACTCACTGTGCTATATGGATTTTGTTTTCCTCACCTGTCAGTTTCCTCCTCTCCTCCACTCTCATCACATGAAACAGAGGTGAGTATGACATATAATCCCTTCTGCTGCACAGACTGACAATCACAGCCTCAGGCTGATGGTCTTTTCACTAGAACTATCACCACCTTTCCATTCATGTCATGTGTTTTTGTCTCTTAACGGAAAATATCACAGAGAAGAGGAATGTGCTATTGGTTTGGAAAATAACACCAGTACAAGAAGTATATAATGTTTCCACCATCAACAGTCCACCCATGCCTCAAGTTTAACATAACCTTTCCACCACCACACCCCTGTCTTGGGCATTAGTAATTTGGTTCTATTTAATTTATGTGATGGTGCTGTGTTACCTGGCAAAGAGCCATCCAGTTATTTACCCAGTCCATCCCTTCCTCTGTAAATCCAGGATTATCCATTGGTTTAGTTTACTCTCCAGGCCTGGGAAGGGTGCATTTGGATAGTTAGATTGAGAATATTACTGCTGGGTTTAGGAAAAAGCTTACCCGCTGTTGTTTTAATGTTGTTTTCTGAGTCTTATTATATGGTTTTACCATTTTAGCTTTTCTATGCTTATCCCCAGCAACCTCTTTGGCTTAACTCAGCGCTCTCAGGAAAAATATCAAAAGAGTACATTGGAATATTACTATAGATGCATGTGGAGGGAGGGGAGAAACTATGCTATGTCCCTTTTTCACCATTATTTTGCACAATTGTCCAAAGAGCCTGAGTATTTTTACATTTACAGTGCTAATGCTAAGTAATATCTATGACCTGAAATTAAGGTAACGTTATAAGTATAAATTATATGTATGGTATTCTGTGGTAGGTGAAATATTAATTTTGGCTTTATAACCAATAGAGGAAAGATTGAAACCAATCGTGTCAAGAGCTAAAGTCTTCTGTTTTCTTCCAAGAAATTATACTGAAACAACTGTACCATGATTATCAGAGAAACAGGAAAATAAAAATCCTGCAAGTAAATATGGCACTAGATTATATGTCCTGCAGGGTTAATATAGTGTCTAGGTTCATTATTCATTTTTAAGTGCTCCTGTGCTTCTCTTTCTTCTTGAAGTTTAATATATTTGTGGTGACAGTTTAAAAAACAATGAACATCTTAGTCAAACCTCAGCCAAAAAATATGCCATAGCTACGAAAAAGAAAGTCAAGTCAAAAGCCGTCCTGGGTTCAGCAGTAGCAGTCATTTTTCTCCTTCTTAGTAGCTGGTGCAGCGCTGTGTTTTTGACTTTCGGCCTGGGACCAGCGCTGATAACACCAATGTTTTTAGTTACTGCTCAAATGTTTAGTCTAACCAAGGACTTTCTAAATCTCATGCTCTGCCAGGGAGGAGGGGAAGCTGAGAGTAAGTAGAGACAGGACACCTGACCCAAACTAACCAAATAGGTATTCCATACCACAGCACATCATGCCCAGGATGTAGAACTCAGGGCAGTTACCTGGAAGGGCTAGATCACTGCTCGGGTCAGGCGGGTATCGGTCGGCAGGTGGTGAGCGGTTGTATTCTCTTCCCTTGTTATTTCCCTTATCATAATTATTACTGGTGGTAGCAGTGGTGATTTTATGTTATACCATAGTTACTGGACTGTTTTTATCTCAACCCGAGGGAGTTACACTCCTTCAATTCTTCTCCCCATCCCTCCAGGAGTGAGGGGAGGAAGAAGTTTGGGGGGCGGGAGGAGTAAATGAGCGGCTGCATAGTTCTGAGTTAGTAGCTGGGCTTAAACCATGACAAAAGCAGAAAAATCTATCTTCAGAGAAAAACAATATTGTAATTGAATAATAAACAGAAAAGAAAATCAATTTCCTCTGCAGAAGTAAGGAATTGAAGGAAAAACAGAAAATTACATACTACGTCAAAATACCTTGCTATCCAAAGGAAATGCAGGCAATCTATATATGAGAAAATGAATACCAAACTATGAAGACAGTCAAAGCAAGAAATAACAATTCGAAACAAAGTTTCAGCGTATTTCATTGTATGAACTTGATATGTGAAGGACAGATGAAAGAAAATGAATTTTAAAGGATTTTTAGGATTTTAAGGGATGACAAATAACACTGAAAATGTCTTGAAGCCACGAATGAATTTGTGTGTGTTCCTATCCATGCACTCACTTTTCTGCCACATATGTCCATGCTGTAATGATCAGCAGCAGAAGTTACACCACTTTGGTGATTTGTGTTCTTTTTTCTGTGTCAGTATTAGCTGTAAAAAAATCCCCAAAACATATGTCAGATTTCTTTGGGACTCCTTTTGTTTCTGGAACTGTAGAACACAATTTGTATTTCACCCGAATTATCCTAACCAGTTAGTACTTTATATACAAATCTTTTATTATTTTCCTTTTCACTGATTGTAATGGATACATTTTCCTGTAGCAGCTTTTTTCTTTTCACTAGTTGTGCTTAATGTATTTGCTTGTAGTCAACATTTTTTTCAGTGTTTATTGGTAGTTTTGGTAAAACTTGAAGTGTTTTTTTTTTACTTTTATTGTGATCTCTGTAACATGCAAAGATTTGCATACACAGAAAGCGCAAAAACAGTCACAATTCCCATATCACAGCTAAGTACAGTTAAAAAACATACCATTCAAACTTCAAAGCAGTCAGATGCTGAAGGCTTAAGGGAGCTAGGTGACATATTTTGAATCCTGTTGTGATATAAGGAAAATCAGAAATTTCCAAGTATAAATTAATGCATAGATACAAAAAGGCTAATATAGTTGATTACAGATCACTATTAATTTGTTAACCTTAAAAGAACAGAACAGGAAGAAAGAAAAAGGTCAAAATATCCTGATCACAGGTCAGTAATATCATGTTTCGACTTTTGTGAGCTAACAATAATAGCAGTGAGAGGTCTGAGAGACTGTAGGTACTCCAGGAAGGAACATCTCTGCTACTGTCAACAGTATGCCTAGAAAATCATCAGTAGTTCCAGAGGCATTGTCAATAGTCATCATAGTGACATGGTATTGATACCAAAGGAAAAAATCAAAAGCAATTGTTCTGGTATACAGAGTATCATTTAGTCTTATAAATAACTGATTGATGCAGATGATACAAACATTTTACACAATTATCATCCCTCATAAATGAGAGATAACTGTGTCCTATCATGTTGAGATTTCTAAAAACTTTTTGCTCTTCTACAGAGATCAGATCATGTAATCCCTGAGTCTTCTACCTCAGTTATCATGACTGTGATTGTAACTCAAACCATCTGAGATGGAAAGCAGGTTCAAGCACAAGACTGTGAGTTGACTCTATAAGAGGCAGGTGTTAGGAAACAGTGAAGCATCCATAGAACTTGTTTCATACCGAGGTTTCACAGATGCTACCTTAGTTTAGGTATGTACCATTAACTGTGTATATCTTCTTTGCTGTGTGTTCTTTATACAGGTAAGACTAGTGCTACAAACAAATTCTACCTATGAAAGATTACAGGTTGTTCAATGAGCCACTTGTTGCAGAGTTTTGCAAAGGTCCAGAAGAATTAACGGAGTTACGTGTAAAACTTTAAAAAACAAGTACAGAAGTTCATCCATTCAGTTCTGCAGTCTGTAACTGCAGACTAAATTATATCAATGTCATTATGCTAATAACTTTACTCTTAGAAAAGATGCATTATGAATACTTCTCTGCTAATTGCTCTCAGTACATGTCTAAGCTTCCCAAACAGGAAGCTGTTATTTGTGTGCAATATTTTAATTCTCAGATTGTTATATTTATTATAACCATTCTAAGTATATGTATTGCTGATACAATTTATTGATGCTTGAGTCAGTTAAATAACATATTTTTGTTTTATATAAATTATGTACAAAAAGTGTGTTAAAAGAACATCAGTCAACACAGTCAAAAGTTAGGATTTGGTAAAATTACACTCACCTGCGCAACCTTTTCTATGCTCCCCTGTGTACCTGAAGGATATTGTTTTGTGATTATGTGATCGGATTCTCCCAACACACCATTTTTCTGAGGACAAATCGAAAATATTTATCAGGGCCCTGAAGGCACGTATCACCTTGCCTGTGTGTCCCCCAGGGCTCTCTTCTTTTTGCCCAAAAAAGTCAGCCTGCTGGGGCTATCAGTTCCTGCCCCAGTGATGCTGGAACAGGGCCTGTCTACAGCTCCTCACAGCTCTGCCCTGCCATGGGCCCTACCAAGCCATGTTCACAAGAAGCCCCGCATCCCAGCCTTTCACTGGCCTCTCCGCATCCAAAGGGATGTGCCCAATGCCAGGGATGGGGCATATCCGCTGCCTGGCCTGCCTAATTAATTAGTTAATTAATTAATTAATTCCTTTGGGGTGTGGAAGATGAGAAGAGAAAATACTTTACGCTTTTATCAAATAAGTCAATTCAAACTGTTCTTTGTTGTAAAATTATACTTCAATGGGAGGAAAAAAGAGTTATGTCTGCTCAGCACAGGTCCTTTGTTTTAAGACTGTAAGTACAGGGAGGGATGCTGTTATGTGCCATCCTGGGTTACTTAGATAATCCTTGCCTGCTTTTAGCATATGCCAGCTACAAACCTCCTAAAGAATCTGTTCAGAAGAGTGACTGTTAGTTCCTGTAGGCAGTCTAGCTTCAAATATTTATTTAGACAATAACCCTGTAATGGTTATGACTTGGCTTGACTTGACAGGACATGACTTCACACAGGTTATATGCAGTTTCAAAGCATACATAGAATGGGTAGGGTTAAAGATCATTAAGTTCCAACTCCCCTGCTATGGGCAGGAACACCTTTCATTAGACCAGGTTGTTCAAAGCCCCATCCAACCCGGCCTTGAAACCTTCCAGGAATGGGGCATCCACAACTTCTTTGGGCAACCTGGTCCAGTGTTTTACCACCCCCACAGTGAAGAATTTCTTCCTAATAACTAATCTAAATCTACCCTCTGTCAACTTAAAGCCATTCCCACTTGTCACTACATGCACTTGTAAATAGTCCCTCTCCAGATTTCTTGTAGGACAGGCACAGCTACAGGTTGGGCACAGAAGAGATTCAGAGAAGCCCTGAGGAGAAGGACTTGGGGGTGTTGGTTGATGAGAAACTTAACATGAGCCGGCTTCAGTGTGCGCTCGCAGCCCAGAAAGCCAACCGTATCCTGGGCTGCATCAAAAGGAGCATGACCAGCAGGTCAAAGGAGGTGATCCTGCCCCTCTACTCTGCTCTTGTGAGACCTCACCTGGAATATTGTGTGCAGTTCTGGTGTCCTCAACATAAAAAGGACATGGAACTGTTGGAACAAGTCCAGAGGAGGGCCACGAGGATGATCAGGGGGCTGGAGCACCTCCCATATGAAGACAGGCTGAAAAAGTTGGGGCTGTTCAGCCTGGAGAAGAGAAGGCTGCGTGGAGACCTCATAGCAGCCTTCCAGTACCTGAAGGAGGACTATAAGGATGCTGGGGAGGGACTCTTCATTAGGGACTGTAGTGATAGGACAAGGGGTAACAGGTTCAAACTTAAACAGGGGAAGTTTAGATTGGATATAAGGAAGAAGTTCTTTACTGTATGGGTGGTGAGACACTGGAATGGGCTGCCAAGGAAGCTTCAAATGCTCCATCCCTGTCAGTTTTCAAGGCCAGGCTGGACAGAGCCTTGGGTGACATGGTTTAGTGTGAGGTGTCCCTGCCCACGGCAGGGGGGTTGGAACCTGATGATCTTAAAATCCTTTCCAACCCTAACTATTCTATGATTCTATGACCCCTTTAGGTATTGGAAGGCTGTTATAAGGTGTCACGGTTTAAGCCTAGCTGATAACTCAGAACTACACAACCATTCCCTCACCCTTCCCTTTCCTGTTCCCTCTGTGTGGTATGGGCAGGAGATTTGAAAGAATGTAAAACCTGTGGGCTGAGATAAGAACAGTCCAATAGCTAAAATATAATGTAAAACTACTACTACTACCACCAATAATAATAATGATAAGAGAAATAATAAGGACAGAGAATACACAACTAAGAGGAGAAAAGAAAACTATAAGCATAAGTGATGCACAATACAATTCCTCACCACCTGCTGACAGATACGCAGCCCAATCTGAGCAGCCATCTGGGCCTTCCAGGTAAATCACGCCAGTTTATATACTGGGCTTGATGTCCTGTGGTTTGGAATACCCCTTTGGCTAGTTTGGGTCAGGTGTCCTTTCTCTGCTCCCTCCTGATTTCTTGTGCCCCTCCTCACTGGCAGAGCATGAGAGACTGAAAAGTCCTCCATCAGAGTAAACTCTACTAAACAACAACTCAAACATTGGTGTGTTACCAGCATTGTTCTTAGACTGAAACCAAAACACAGCATTGTGCCAAAAAAGCCAAAAACTGATACAGCTGAAACCAGGACATAACGTCCTCCCTGAGCCTTCTCCAGGCTGAACAAGCCCAACTCTCTCAGCCTGTCTTCATAGGAGAGAAAATATATGTGGATAATTCACTATGAAATGGAACAAAGACAATTTGAAATCTTTAAAGCAAACTACCCAAATTCTGCACAGGGATAAAGCTTGCCTGGGTTCTTCCAACACTAGCATCCCTTCCTCTGACTTTCTTCCTGAAGGAGGAAATTGTCTTCTTCTGTATTGTGTGGTTTAACATTACCTTCTTCCATCTGGCTGCCTGTTCCTAGCTCACTCTCCTCAAGCAATACAGAAACACTTGGAAGTTTTTAAGTAATATGCCTGTGATAAAAGGTGTGGAGGAAGTGTCCTTGTCTTTTCATAAAAATGAGTCTTTTGTTCTGAAAAGCCAACATGCAGAGAGTGGAGAGTTAATAAATAAATAAATAAATAAATGCAGCCCCTGCCCAAAATAGATATATGACAGTGAACGATCTATCCTCAATGCCTGATGAAGTCACATGCTGTAAAAAAGATGTAGCACAGGTAAGCAGTATTTTTCAGCATAAGTTGACATGCATACCTCACTAATGCTTTATATGTACTAATACATTCTGAACTATATTACTAATATATGTTAACTTTTTCCATACTGTATAACAAGACATTCTACTTGATTTGACAACAATGTACATTTAGAGTGCCTGTGTGTACATGCTGAATGTGTCTCTGCACTCTCTTTTGTGCAAGTGCAACAGCCCCTGTCTATGTAGAAACTCTACTATTTTTCTGTTAATTTCTTTGTGTTCAGACAGATCTTTAGTAATTTACCTCTGAATTCACTTCTATTCCAGGAGTTCCATTAACAGGTTTATTTTCTGAAGTAAAAATAATAATAATAATCAATTAAAATATTTTTATTTCTAGTTGGTTGAACTACTACATATAAAGGTTTGCAAAGCACATGAGCATGTCCTTAATTTTAGACTGATGATTTTTTTTTTTTTTTTTGTCAGTTTAGTATTTAGTTTCCTTTTTGGTACACTTTCCAAAGAATTGTGACCTTTTCTTCATCTATATTTTAGTAAGGTTGGCATTACATTTCTGACATCAAATTCGTGGTATTTTTTTTTTACTTTATTTATTTCTTGCAATTTAATCTATTTGATCACTAGTTCTACTCTGATGTAATTTCAGAATATAGTCACCAGTAGTATCTATTCCAGGCTTCCAGCTAGTGTTATATGTCTTCTTAACTCGTCTTTCGTATACACCTTATATTCATGCTGAGGTCTTGAAGGGCTTCTTGACATGTTTGTGAAGAGTTCTCAGTAGTAGTGAGAGATATGAAATGGAGAAAAATTTATATGTTCTAAACGTAGAGAACAATATGTCAAACAAGTGAAGAGTGAGCCTGTGTATTATACTTTACAGCATTTGGACTGTGAACTTCTTCAGCTTTAAGATTTCTTAATTCTCAATGAGAATTATCTGTTTTGTACAGGACCTAGTCTTTTGTAGCTATGACTTTAATAACAAATGAGAAAGTGGGCACATATATAAGATCTTAAAAGACATACTGACCCTACATTGATATAGAAGGAAAGGGTAGTGAAAGTGAGCACTTTCACATTTTAGACACAGAAGTCATCTAAAATTAGGTATGCTGACATTGGGAGTGTAAGAGAAACAAGTCTGTACATTGTGTTAGAAGTAAGGGGTGGAAGGAGGTTTACGTAAAAGGCAGAGAAGGTAGATGGTGTAAAAGAAGAAAGATTTCAGAGAAAATCAGGAAAAAAGCTATCATGACAAAAAACATCTCCAAGTCTTTGGACAAAGATTCATCACTAAAGATTCCCTCATCTATTATACAATCTATTGGCACCAGGCTGCCACAGACTGTTTCATATCAAGGACTGGTTTAGCATGCGTCATAAAATATTTGTGGGCTTTAAAACCAGAGTGATATCATGGTTCTTTATAGCCTTGTTATTAGGATTCAAAGTTTCTGCAACAATGAAAAACGCTATTGAAAAAGAATTAAACGTAATAATCAGACTATTAACCAAGGATATTTGCTGCACATTACACAGAGACAAATTAAAATGATTACAATAGTTTCCAGAAAACATCTGTTAAACAATGTCAAATTGATGATAGAGAAAATTGAGTTCCCTTTGCAGTTAAGTTTAATCCAGCTGCACCCAGCTATAAAAGAGCTATCAAAGGCAACTATTCATTTGTTGATAATTCAAAACGTTATCACTATGAATCCTTAGCACCTGAGTCCTAAATTTCTGAGAAGTTTTTGCTTTTCTGAATTGATGGAAATGTGGATAGACAAGTTGACTTAAGCTCCTCCTTCTGAAGGATAGAATTACACATTTACACTCTGGTATTAGGAGAAAAGGATAAGGAGGCAGGTTTCATTTTCCTTTGACTTCAAGCAAAGAAAGATACCTTTTTTTAAAAAAAGCAGTTTGTTGGAGAGAGTTAAAAAAAAAAAACACCCCACAACAACAAATAAGAAAAAGAAAAAAACCCACAACAAAAGCAAAGCATGGAAGGCTGTTGAGGTGAGTAGCTCGAGAGAGGACGCCTTTAACACTGGAGCAGGGGAGAGATCACCGTCCAGGAGGCTCAATTCACAGCGACCAGAGCGAGGGATCTTCTAAGTCTGGACAGGACCTACCCAGGAGCAGGCAGCTCGGCTGACTCGAGCAGCTGACTCACAGGGGGCGGAGCCAGGAGCAGCCTCACCAACCCTGAGTGGTTAAAAACCTGCCCTAGAGAACGTGAGTGAGTAGGAGTGTGGCAAGGCAGTCTGAGTGGGCAAACAGAGTGGGATGAGGCATTGCGAGCGAGTGAGCACTCGAGCTCCCGAGCACCCGAGCACCCGAGCACCCGTCGTGTGGCCAGGGCCCACTCTGGGAGCTCTGCTCTGGCTGCCCCAGCGGTGCCAGCGTAGGCACCCAGACAGAGCTGATGAGAGGGGAGGCTGCAGTGCAGAGCTCGGAGTGCAGAGGGTGCCTGCACTGGTCTGGTGAGGGAAAGGAGCACGATGGGCAGGGCTGCACTCGGTGCTCCCTGGTGGAGGCCCTCCTGCAGCAGGGGCTGAGCTGCGGAATGCTATTAGCGGGCTGCAAGATGTCAGGGTAGCTGAGAGGAAGCGGGGCTGCTTGCTCCAGGCCCAAACTGTGCAGGGGCCTCAAGCTTTCCCTCCAGCTCATGAAGGAAAGAAGGAGGCCACCAACCCGGGAAATTGGGAATTAGTGACAAAGAAAAATAACAAAAGAAGGAGGAAAAGGACAATTAAAGGCAAGGGGCTTCCTCCTAAATCTGTTGTCCCCACGCAGAACTGCTTTGCTGTCCTGCAGGAGGCTAACTAGGAAACGCACTTGCACCACAAACAGCCAGATTGATGCACGGGTAAAGATCTCTACTGCCGCTACAAAGAAAAAGCGGTGGGTCATAGTAATAGGGGACTGTACTTTGAAAGGGACAGAAGAACTCGTCTGTCGGCCTGACCCTGTCTCGAGGGAGGTGTGCTGCCTACCAGGGGTACGGATCAGGGATGTTACAAAGAGGCTGCCTGCTCTAGTAAGTTCCACGGACTATTACCTGCTCCTGGTGATCCATGTGGGTGCTAGGGATATAGGTAGTAGTAGAATGGGGACCATAAAGAAAGACTACAGAGCCCTGTGAGAGGTGGTTAGGGGCTCCGGTGCTCAGATAGTCTTTTCGTCAATACTCCAGGACACAGGGAAGGACCAAGAAAAAGCTAGGAGGATTGGCCAGGTCAATAAATGGTTAAAAGGGTGGTGTCATAGTCAGGGGTTTGGGTGTCTTGAACATAGGACTGAAGTTTGTAGGCCAGGTCTACTGGGGACTGGTGGAGCTGCTCTGGTAAAGAAGGGGAAGAACAGTTTTGGTAGGAGGCTTGCCAGACTGGTCAAGGAGGCTTTAAACTAGATGTGTTGGGGGAGGGGGGCATCATTCCATCCCAACACACCCAGTCAGTTGCCAACACCTATAATAAATGCTCGGAACAATGTACATATATTCTGGCTGCTCCAGCCAACAGAATCACAGAATCACAGAATCCCAAGGGTTGGAAGGGACCTAAAAAGATCATCTAGTCCAACCCCCCTGCAAGAGCAGGGTAACCTACAGTACATCACACAGGAACTTGTCCAGGCGGGCCTTGAATATCTCCAGTGTAGGAGACTCCACAACCCCCCTGGGCAACCTGTTCCAGTGCTCTGTCACTCTTACAGTAAAGAAGTTCTTCCTGATGTTAACGTGGAACTTCCTATGCTCCAGTTTACACCCATTGCCCCTTGTCCTATCACTGGATATCACTGAAAAAAGCCTAGCTCCATCTTCCTGACACCTACCCTTTACATATTTGTAAACATTGATGAGGTCACCCCTCAGTCTCCTCTTTTGCAAGCTAAAGAGACCCAGCTCCCTCAGCCTCTCCTCATAAGGGAGATGTTCCACTCCCTTAATCATCTTTGTGGCTCTGCGCTGGACTCCTTCAAGCAATTCCCTGTCCTTCTTGAATTGAGGGGCCCAGAACTGGACACAATATTCCAGATGCGGCCTCACCAAGGCTGAGTAGAGGGGGAGGAGAACCTCTCTTGACCTACTAACCACTCCCTTTCTAATGCACCCTAAGATGCCATTTGCCTTCTTGGCCACAAGAGCACATTGCTGGCTCATGGTCATCCTCCTATCCACCAGGACCCCCAGGTCCCTTTCTCGTTCACTACTTTCCAGCAGGTCAACCCCCAACCTGTACTGGTACATGGGGTTGTTCTTCCCCAGATGCAAGACTCTACACTTGCCCTTGTTAAATTTCATCAAGTTTCTCCCCGCCCAACTCTCCAGCCTGTCCAGGTCTCGCTGAATGGCAGCACAGTCCTCTGGTGTGTCAGCCACTCCTCCCAGTTTTGTGTCATCAGCAAACTTGCTGAGGGTGCACTCAGTTCCCTCATCCAGGTCATTGATGAAAATATTAAACAGCACCGGTCCCAGCACCGACCCCTGAGGAACTCCACTAGTCACAGACCTCCAGCTAGATTCTGCGCCATTGACCACAACTCTCTGCCTTCTTCCTTTCAACCAGTTCTCGATCCACCTCACTACTTGATCGTCAAGCCCACACTTCCTTAGCTTATCTATGAGGATGCTGTGGGAGACAGTATCAAATGCCTTACTGAAATCAAGAAAAACTACATCTACCGCTCTACCATCATCCCTCCACCTAGTCACTTCCTCATAGAAGGCTATAAGGTTGGTCATACATGACTTCCCCCTCATAAAACCATGTTGGCTGTTCTTAATGACCCCCTTATCCTTGATATGCCTAGTGATGGAGTCAAGAATAAGTTGTTCCATCACCTTTCCAGGGATGGAGGTAAGGCTGACCGGCTTCAATTGGAGCTCGTCTCAGATGCCTCTATACAAGCGCCTCTAGCATGGGGAACAAACAAGAGGAATTACAGATGTGTGCACATCTACGGGGCTATGATATAATAGGCATCACAGAAACATGGTGGGATGGCTCCTATGACTGGAGTGTTGGAATGGAAGGTTACAGGCTCTTTAGAAAACACAGGCCTGGCAGGCGGGGAGGGGGAGTTGCCCTTTATGTTAGGGATAGGCTGGAGAGTATGGAACTCTGTCTGGGGGCAGGTGAGCAGTTTACAGAGAGTTTGTGGGTCAGGGTTAAAGAGAAAACAGCCATGGGAGACATTACTGTGGGAATCTGTTACAGACTGCCTGATCAAGGAGAACCTGTGGATGAAGCACTCTACAGACAGATAGGAAAAGCCTCACGCTCGCAGGCCCTTGTTCTCATGGGGGATTTCAACCACCCTGACATCTGTTGGAACGATGGCACTGCACAGCACAAGCAATCCAGGAGGTTCCTCGATTGTGTGGAAGACAGCTTCCTTCTGCAAGTAATAGAGGAGCCGACAAGGAGAGGTGCCATGCTTGACCTTGTGCTCACCAACAGGGAAGGGCTTGTTGAGAATGTGGTACTCCAGGGCAGCCTTGGATGCAGCGATCACGAGATGGTCGAATTTGAGGTCTCCAGGCCAGTGAGAAGAGCGTGCACAAGCTCACTGCCCTGGACTTCAAAAGAGCAGACTTTGGCCTCTTCAGGAGCCTGCTTAGTAAGGTTCCATGGGATATAGCCCTAGAGAGCAGGGGGGCCCAAGACTGTTGGTTGATATTTAAGGATCACCTGTTATAAGCTCAGGAGTGCTACATCCCAACTAGAAGGAAGAGCGGCAGAAGGGCCAGGAGACCTCCTTGGATGGGTAAGGAGCTGCTGAGGAAAATTCAAAGGAAAAAAGAGGCTTATAAAAAATGGAAGCAAGGACAGGCGGCCTGGGTAGAGCACAGGGATGTTGTCTGGGAAGCTAGGGACCAGGTTAGGAAGGCTAAGGCCCAGTTAGAATTAAACCTAGCCAGGGATGTTAAGGATAACAGGACGGGATTCTACAGGTACGCAGCAAACAAAAAACAGACTAGGGACAAAATAGGCCCCCTTAGGAAGCTTTCAGGAGAACAGGCTACACAGGATTTGGAGAAGGCTGAGGTTCTGAATGACTGCTTTGCCTCGGTCTTCACTGGCAAAGGCTCTGACTGCACCACCCAGGTCTTAGGAGGTAGACGCATAGACTGTGACAATGAAGACCTTGGGCCCACTGTAGGAGAGGATCTGGTTCGGGACCATCTTAAAAATCTGAACGCGCACAAGTCCGTGGGACCTGATGAAATCCATCTGCGGGTCCTGAAGGAGCTGGCGAATGAAGTTGCTAAGCCACTGGCCGTCATATTTGAAAAATCATGGCAGTCAGGTGAAGTTCCCGACGACTGGAAAAAGGGAAATATAACCCCCATTTTCAAGAAGG
The DNA here is from genome assembly GCF_037157495.1 of Lathamus discolor. NCBI lineage: Eukaryota > Metazoa > Chordata > Aves > Psittaciformes > Psittacidae > Lathamus > Lathamus discolor. The sequence continues at coordinate 43,888,292 of NC_088889.1, forward strand.
GGAAAATGGAAGACCTGGGGAATAACAGACCAGTCAGTCTCACTTCTGTGCCTGTAAAATCTTGGAGCACATTCTCCTGCACAGCATGCTAAGGCACATGAAAAACAACAAGGTGCTTGGTGACAGCTGCCTTCCAGTACCTGAAGGGGGCCTATAGGGATGCTGGGGGGAGGGACTCTTCGTCAGGGACTGTAGGGACAGGACAAGGGGTATCGGCTTAAAACTTAAACAGGGGAAGTTTAGATTGGATATAAGGAGGAAATTCTTTCCTGTTAGGGTGGTGAGGCAGCAGAATAGGTTGTCCAGGGAGGTTGTGAATGCTCCATCCCTGTCAGTGTTCAAGGCCAGATTGGATGAAGCCTTGTGTGGGATGGTTTAGTGTGAGGTGTCCCTGTCCATGGCAGGGGAGTTGGAACTAGGTGATCTTAAGATCCTTTCCAACCCTAACTATTCTATGTTTCTGTTTCTATGTAAGGCTGTTCTTCAATCTGATCCAGTTTCCTGTGAAGTCATTTTAAGTTTCAGTTCATACTACTGAATTTTCATCTCTTAAAATATCTTTTAGATGAAATTGTTTATTTTTGTAGGTATAAGAGGTGCTTTAATTCCTGAAAGTAACTGCTGTCAGTGCAGACCAATAAGAAGAGATCTATAGAGTGACAGCTGGTACTGAGATCTATGTCCATTTATGCATTTTAGAAGGTTCCACTTTGGACCGGTTCTAGTCTTGACTTGAGGACTGAATGCCTCTTAGGAGGTAAATACAGTTTCTTGATCTAGTTCTGTCCAAAATAAATGAAATTTTTAAACTTTAAAACTTGCCTGCAATGCGAAACAAAATGTAGTGAGAGGGAATGATGACTGTCCTCAGAAGCAAATTTGTTGCCCAGAGCAAAAATACTAATACAAAAGGAGCCCAGTATGAGTAGTTCATGATAAATTAGATGCTATTAGCTCATGCTGATTCACACCTTTCCCTACAAATAGAAGCATTAATTTCAAAGATAGTATCAGGATAGTAAAATGTAACTCAATTCCCTCTCACTCCCTCCCTCCAAGTACCTTCTTGTGTAGTTATACACTCAATAGTTCAGTTTGAAGAGTTTTTTGATTGCTTTATAGTTACTTTTCTTCACTGACTTATTGTACAATTTTTGTTTTTCTTTGTTTGATGTGAACTTATTCCTGATTTATGCATCTATTAAATCTTTTTTTTTTTTTTTTTTTTTTTTTTAGTAAAAAAGAGCAACTACCTAAAATCCTGGAATTTTCATGTGGTAGAATTGGATTTGGTTTAAGTTGTACTTTGAAGAAAGCATTTTTTAGTAACAAGCTTCTTCTTTTGCTTATCAGTGGTCAGGATAAGCAAATTTTATTTAATTTCGGAAGGCCTGGTTTGGACCTTTATTAGACATCATCATCTCTTTTTTTTTTATCTTGAAATAAATTTATTTTTTCATTCCTCTCTCCCATTTTCCGTTTTCAAAATTGATATTGATAAATGTAATTCTAATTAAAAAATTAAGTGCTAGAAACTGAAATAAATAAGACTTAAAACAATGAAGTAATTAGACATTGTAGAACCCTAACATTATAAGACAGCTCAGACTGGAAGGGACCTCAGGGGGTCTTTCAAAGCTGGGTCAGTTATATCACCAGGCTGCTCAGGGTTTTGGGTTCTTTAACTCTTGAAAACCTCTTAGAATACACTTCACAATTTCTCTTTGCAACCAGTTTTGCTGCTTGACTGCCTTAATGGTGGGGAGGGGAAGGTGGCTGGGGGTGTGTGCGTGGGGTGGATAAAACAACATTCCCTTTATATCCACTTCGAACACCTCTTGTTTTAACTGGCTCTGTCTTGATGATGTCCTTGTAGACATCAGGAGGTTGCTGTTAGCAGCCAGATTTGCTCTCAGGCTTGTACTGCCTTCATTTTACCCCAATCCTAAACCACTGACTTGCTTTTTAAATTGGTTTTTGGACCTTTCTTATTACAATGGATTTGTTGTGTGATCAAAGAACTTAGGCTGACTCTAATTACCATGTCTAAACCTATCTTGATTCATACTGACTCAACATTCCAACTCAATACCAGTGAGGTCAGTGCTCCTTCCCACTCCTCTGCTTTCCTCAGCTCCCATCTTGCTTTTCCTCATGGAGCAGTCCACCAATAAGACACACTGACAGTCACCTCTGCTGAGCTGCACTTCTGGTGTGCCAGAGCACAGTGTGTGCTCATCTTCAGCTTGCTGTGTGCCAAGATTCCCAGGGCCCTTTTCAGGAGAAATGCTCATCAGTGATTCCCCAGCTTGCACTGTTGCAAAGGAATCTTCCTTTACAGTTACAGGACTTCTTGTTCATCCTTTTTAAATGTATTAGCTTTTTGTAATATCAACACAAACTATTTACATTATTTCATAAGAAAATAAATGTGCATAAACTAAATCTCAAAACCCAATATTCTGCAAACAAGCAATTATAAAAAAGTGTTCATTAGAATGAAAACCCTAACACAAGGATTATACTCACAAATGAAACCGAGTTTTATGGAATTCATTTCTGTAGTGCAAACTGCCTTATGGAAAGTAAACAAATCAAAATGGAAACAGCAGCTGTGGCTCAAAATTACCATCAAACACCAAAAAAAAAAAAAAAAATCACTGAAAATAGTAATTGAGAGTAGAAGTCTATTGGTTGAGCTGACAAAGCTTCTTGAAATGCTAATATGATTATCAAACGCAAGACGAATCAGTCACCACAAACAAAATTATCACGGCTGCAAGTATTTGACAACATTTTTTTCTTATTTTTTAATTTTTTTAAACAGAAATAACCTAAAATTTGCAGCCAATGACACTAATATATATGTTCTTTTTTAAACAGATTGTTATGACAGAAATGTTATGAGTGTTATGGCCACCTATACTGTTGATAGGTTCTCATTCAGCTTACTGAAATGTAATGAGAATCATAGCTTTAATGAGGTTGGGGTATTCACATGCTTAGTGTTAAACTTTTTTTTTTTTTGTAGTACATTAGAGAGTCAGGCCCCTAATTACATACACCAGTCTATAGCAGGATAGTATCTTGGGTGTGTCACGCATGTCTTTTAAAAATACACTGTTCAACAATAATTATACATGATACTCTTCATGGTAAGAGTTTCCTTCTTTGGTCTTATGACTACTGAATTACATAGAATATCTCTCTTATCATCAATTGACATAAAAAAATAGGGTTTGTGTTGACATATTCATTTCACAGTAAGCACTGATTTTTCTCAATTTCTCACATACACAGGTATTAGGAACATAATGACAATTTCAAATTAAGACATGGATACGTGGAATTAGTTGAATGGGTGGAGAAGGGACAGAAACACTGCAGTGCTTAACTTTAATGGATTTGGCCCTAAATTCTGAGCACAAAAAGAATTACGGACTTCACAGATGGGATACAAAGATTTATATGATAAGTAGGGAGCACAAGCCAAGAAATGTTAAGAAGAACCAAGGAATGTTAAGAAGAAAATGGTATCTGATGAGCTTCTGGGATTTTTCGTTTGTCTTCTGGGATGCCTAGCTTCCCAAGTGCGCTGCATAAGGAAGATAAGCAACAAATTTGAATTTCTTGTCTGGTCTCTGACTTGTTTATATGCTGGTTACCCATGTAGGTACATTGTCCTCACTGTCAAGCACTTCAAAATATGAAATTTAAAGTACCTTTTGTTGAAGAAAAATTTTATTAATTCCACAATTTGAAGTTGCTAATTATTTGATATCCAGCTTGTGAAAACCTGAGCTAGGACTGGATGGTATGACTAAGCTACCTGTTTCATCAGTTCTATTTCTCTTTTTTGTTAAATTATGCCTACCCACCAAACATTTCAGTAATGAATCACAGTAGATTCTCAAAAAGCTTCAGAGGACTTAATGGCACTTTCCACCTGCCTGACACAATACACTGGAGTCTTCACTATTTACAGTTGAGTTAGCTTAGCTCCACCAGTTGCGCTGTGACATAGGTTTGGCTTCTCTACTCATCTGAGTGAACTGTAGTGTGGATTTGATCTTCAGAAGTAGGCCACTGGTAGCCTGATTCCACATGTAAAAAAAACCCCAAACACACACACAAACAAACAAAAAACCCCAAACCAAAACCCTGAGTGGTCCATAATCACTGGACAGGGCCTAACAACACCTTCTTTAATTTGTGCTCATCAGAATAACGATCAGTTCCTTCACCTCAGGGCAATTTACTTTCTTTAGGCTTCATCCTTTATAATCTATCCCTACCTTTCACCAATTCATTTACATGACTATCATTAGTGTAATTCGCAAAAAGAGAGCTTGAACTCCAAGCAGTTAACATAAAGTAGTGCACAGCAAACACTGATGTGAAATTTTAATATACATAAACTAAGCCTTGCAAAGCTACGTTTAATTTTTTTTTCTATTCACTGTCTAGAGTGGAAAATAAAATTTATTTTCAGTTCAACTCTTCCAGCTTTAAAACCAGTTTTGATCGATAAGGTAACAAAATCTAAACAATGCATATTCTTATGGACAGAAATATCTCAAAACAGCTGTAATGTAATTTCCAAATATATATTTTTTGATGACAAAAATATCAAACCAGGTGGGATTATTTGGTCACTAGATGTCAGCAGTATGTGGAATTAATGAAGAAAAATCATTACAAAAGTAGAACGTTCTGTTATAAAAAGACAGAGGAACTGCTAACATAGTGAGTTTTTATTTTAATTACCTACTACAAAATTATTATCTATCTTTATTAGTAGTAGTAGTAATAATAATGTAGATCATCAATGAATGCAAACATCAATGATCGTATATGTAAGACAATCCTCAGGTTATCTTCATAATGTAATTTTAATGTAATTTCAATATAGTAGTATTTTAATTATTTAATATGCATCCTAGGATGTCATCATTATATCTGTTAATATGCAGTTCCTGGTAAGAAAGATATGTCATCTTTGAAAAATTTTCCTGCTGTAGCTGCTAAATAAAGAAGCTGGTTTCAATATTTTTTAATGGCTTTGTAAAGTTTTGTAGGGTTTTTTTTTATTTATTTTATTTTATTTTTCTTTAAGAGGGACACTTAAAGAAGCAACACCTATCTGTCCTTCTTATCATTTACTAGGTATGGAACAACAGTATTGCATACTTCCCTGCTTAAGTGCTGTAACAAGAAGAAGCTTTTCTGTATTCCAGGAAGTCTGTAGTATTCCTTTTCTTCTCTCTACAATTAAACCTATGATATGTTATTAAACACTGGTGCATTCCATTAGTGTTCCTTGTTCTTACTGTGGCATGCTCCGTTTCATCTGCCTCTGTTAGTTCAGGATCTTGATAAAGATAAACCAAGATCAAAAGGACAATATCTTGAAGGATATACTATTTCAAAATAGAAAAAACTTTTATTTTTAATGTCAGTAGCCACAAATACTACGTCTGATTTGTACTGTGTATATTTTGCAGTGCCTGCATGGACCTACTTCTGAAACGCTTCTTTAGTAACAGACTAACCCCTTAGGTCACACTTAGAGTGAGTTTGGACTGAGTGTGAGTGTGACTGGAAGAATTCAAGGTTATTTTTGTCTAACAGCAAAATCTAAAGTTAAAAACAAATTTCACTTAATAAGTTCAAAATAGCACTGTCAAATCTAAAATTGCAATCATGCAGAAAGAAATACTCACTGAAATGAATCTACTTTACTGTGTTCCCATAACAATAGCATACAATATTATTTTGTTGAATTTCTGACATGTCCTACATGTGTATGCATCCACTCAAAAATGAAATCAATCAGCTTTCTTCTTTTTTTAGCTTTGCAAAAGCATGTGAATATTTTCAGCCAGCGTATCTATAATTAAGCTTAGGCCAGTGAATAAGAGGACAGATGACAAATGAGTAAAGTTTCACTATAAGTAGCATGGTACTCCTCCTGTAAATATAAGACATTTTTGTGTAATGAAATACAAGTGAAGGTGAAAATTAAACAATGTCCACCTTCACACTTTGTAAACCAGGAAACAGTGCTGTATTTATGGAAATTACTCAAGAAATGTTTTCTTTGATTTAATTGTACCAGCAGGAAACATCTACCACCTTCTGACTGCTTGCCATGATATTTTTGAAATAAGGTGATTTTTTAGAGTTCAGCCAGTCTCAATAAAGACAATACTGAAAGAAGAAGCTCTATATAACACAGTTTTATTAAACATTTCATTGTTTCTTGGACATATTTTTCTTTGCTGTTGCAACTCTTCTGTTGGTCTTTCATGCTTTTAAGTCAAGGGTCACATAATACTTAGACTGCATAGTATGTCAAACACAATGATAATTCCATGGTCTATAGAAACATTAAATACTCTCTTATAGTCACAGATGTGAAAAAAATAAAAGGGGTAAGCTCCTGATATATCCTTTATATATCCTGATATAGCCTCTATATATCCCTATACATTCTTTTTAACCCATCCAGTTCTTTTATATTTTTACATTTAGAAAAATACAATATTTCATAAAGGATTTTTTTTATAGTTATTAAAATAGATGGAAACATACTTGAGACACTGGGATATGAAAAATAATAAAAAATGGGGAACATCTGTATACATGAACAATATTTTATGAAAAAGCAGAAACAGCTTCTGCTCCCATGTAAGCTAGAAAGGGCTTGGTTTTTGCCTTCAGTGGCTGTTGCACTAGAACCAGTATGACCTTGTTAGATCTTTTGGTTTTTTTATTATTGTCTAATTTTGATAAACTTTCTTCTTGGTGGCCATTTATTTTAACTAGAACAACAAACAATGAAATAACGGAATGAAACATGCACGTAGAATTCAACGTTGTCAAACCAAGAATCTAGCTTTTCTGAGTAGCCTTCCAATATGAAATTGAAATTATAATGTGGTGGAAAGGAAAATATGTGGAGAGAGATCTTGATTTCAGATATAAAAAGACAGACATAAACAATCCCGTGGAAAGATTTTAAAAATATTAAATAAGCATTTCTGTTGTCTGTCTTAGCAGATTGTTTTCTTAATACAAATCTGCTGGAGCAAAAGTAATAGTAATGCTAAAAAGAAAAAAATTCTTGTAATTTTCTGCATTTAAAAATAATTATAACATACCAAGTAAATTAAACTCCTTAATCATCTTCTATATTTTCCCATTTTATTTAAAGATTGCATTGTTGTCTGTCTATAATATTCATTAACCACCATGGCATCCAGAAAAAGTGCTTACACTTTATTTCTTGTGATCTCTAGGGTACAAAGCCTGAGGAAGATACTATTTTTTAATAATTCTGATCCACCAATCTAGATTTACCATGTTGAATACACAGGTACTCCTCCTTCAATAAATTTGTTTGTACTGCAAACAAAGACACAATTCAGTGTTGATTTAAATATCATACATCATAGGGTATTTTTTCCTCTGATAAGGTTAATACTGAATGAAAAGTGGAAGATACTCATACTGACAAACTTTAAATTTTTATTACCTATTGTCCTGGGTTGAGCAGCAGCAGTCATTTTTCTCCTTCTTAGGAGCTAGTACAGTGCTGTGTTTTGATCTTTTGGCCTTAGAACAGTGGTGATAACGCCGATGTTTTCAGTTGCTGCTCAAATGTTTGGTCTGGCCAAGGACTTTCTGAGCCTCATGCTCTGCCAGGGAGGAGGGGAGGCCGGGAGGAAGCAGAGACAGGACACCTGACCCAAACTAGCCAAAGAGGTATTCCATACCACAGCACGTCATGCCCAGGATGTAACTTGGAGTGACCCGGAAGGGCTAGAGGGATTGCAGGGTTGGAGGAGGTATCGGTCGGTGCTTGGCTGGGGGGAGTGGGGTGAGTTATTGGTCGGCTGGTGTTGAGGTGTTGTATTCTTTCCTCTTGTTATTTCCTTTAGCACTATTATTATTGGTGGTAGCAGTAGTGATTTGTGTTATACCTTAGTTACTGGGCTGTTCTTATCTCAACCCGTGGGAGTTGCATTCTTTTTGATTCTCCTCTCCGTCCCTCCAGAAGCAGGGGGAGGGCAAGAAGGGGGGGAGTGAGTAAAAGAGGTTTGTGGTTGGGTTTAAACCATGACACCTATGTTAAGAAATAAATTCCAAAGGCTTCTTCTGCAGTTTATGGAGGAAGAGCAACTCCTTCAGAAAACAATTCAGTGCACATACATTAGGTTCTTGATCATAAACAGTCTGTAGAGAAGCTACCAACTGTACATATAAAAGGGATGTAGAAACTGGCCAGCTAGCTTTTGTCCTTACTGTTGTATATTTATGAATATCCCCCAAATTTTTCTCTTAGGGAACTGTCTCTTGTTGCTCTGTTCTTCAATTTATTAGGTCTTTCTGATAGCGGAAAATTCAGATGTTTGTGGGTCATATTTCCAGAGCCTCTCTTCCCACAGAACCCTGGAAGACTTCTGTGATGGAACTGAGGAAGAATTGAAGCTATTAATTTCAGCAGCCTTTATCTCAGTATTTCAGGCAGAAAAAAATCAGAGGCAAACAGGTTTTGCTGAGTTACTTCTGCTTCAAAACTCAGGATCCCAAAGCTTCTGAGGAATGTTGAAAGATCATATGTAAAATACAAAAGATCTTCCATGCATTTAGGTTCTTTTCTAGGTGAAGATGCAGAGATGATCAGAAAGCCTTTAGCTTTCAAAATACAATTTACAATGCTAATTTATTTTGTTCCTGACAACAATAGACTGAGAAGAGCTAATATACAGAATAGTCATATGCATAAATCAGTAATAATTTAATCTCTATTAATGACTTTAATTTTCTTTATTAAAGCACAAAAATTGAACTGAACAGGGTGCTTAGTACACTGTGTTTAGCTTCTTTGTGCATTGGTTACTTCTTACTGTATCCAAAGCGGTACAGAATTAGAAAGTGAGGGCTATTGTACATAGATATTTATTCTGCAACTAATCATGGTGTGTTGGCCTTGAGTAACAGCCAAAATCCCACCAGGCCACTCACTCACTTCCTCCCTCAACAGGATGGGAGAAGAATACAAAGGACAAGAATGAGAAAGCTTGAGTGTTGCTATAAAGACAAAGAGATTGCTTACCAATTAATGTTGTATGCAAAACAGTCTGAACTTGAAGAAAAATAGATTAAATTATTGCCAATTAAAACTAAGATGTAGTTAGCAGTGCAGGTAGTGGTAAAAAAAAGACGACACTAAATCAACACCTTTCCTTCACCCTTTCTAAGTTCAAATGCAGTCCTTTACTCCAGAATTCTCTACCCCCCAACCAGTGCAGTGGCTTGGGGAGTGTTATGACCAGTACACAGTAGTTTCTCTCTGCTGCTACTTTCCTCTCACACTTTACTTCTGCGCCAGTGTGGGGTCTCCACAGGGGACAGTACCTTTGGGAATGTCTATATGCTGCAATGTGGTCCTCTCCATGAGCTGGAGGGGATATCTGTTCCAGCATCATGGAGAACCTCCTCCTCCTGTGCTGATGTGGTGTTCCCTACATTGCTTCTCACACTTTTTGTTCCCTCCTCTCCCCTTCCCTCTGAAATTTTGTCCTTTAGTATGTTTTTTGGTTGATGAGAAACTCACCATGTGTCAGCAGTGTGCACTTGCAGCCCAGAAAGGCAACCATGTCCTGGGCTGCATCAAAATGAGTGTGGCCAGCAGGTTGAGAGAGATGCTTCTCCCCTTCTACTCTGCACTCATATGAGATCCTACCTGGAGTACTGCATTCAGCTCTGGGCTCTCCAACACAAGAAGGACATGGATCTGCTTGACAGAGTCCAGAGGAGGGCCATAGAGATGATCAGAAGGCTGGAGCACCTCCTGTATGAAGACAGGCTGAGAAAGTTGGGTCTGTTCTGTTGGGTCTGAAAGTTGGAGAAGAGAAGGCTCAGGGGAGACCTTATAACAGTCTTCCAATACTTAAAGGTGGTAAACAGTGCAGATACTATTGTCAGGAGTATTATGGCATCAGACCAGTCTAATTAAAGATCTACCCTACAACAAAATGGAAGAATGTTCATAGTTCCAGGAGACTGAAAAGGCATGCTAGCTTATTTCAAATTATGAACATTTGGAAAAGCAATTCTTGTATATGTTCTCAACTGGTATTTTAGGATTTCTATTTTATATGAGTAGATTAATTCAACATTTTCTTTCAGCTTCATGAAAATGTACCACCAAGGCACAGTGCTCAGTGTGTGTGCACCTTTTCGAAAAATGTGACAAACTTTTCCATGGCAACATTTTCTGTAAGAAAAGTTATTAGTCTCAATACTAGGTACTGTACTGGTTATATTGAAGAAAAGATTTTTCCAACGCTCAAAATATTGAGTGTTGATATAAAGACAAGTCTGGGATTTGATTCTCCCATTTTCTTGTACTACAGGTTACCTGCTAACACCTGTATGAAGAGGCTATCGAGTATTCCCATGTTGAGCTAGTAGCTTTTTATATTCCCTGTGTGAGGTGACTATCTTTAGGTTCTAGATTTCATTTCTGAACAAAAAAAAATCACTGATTCCTACAATATGGCAATTAGATAGCCCTGTAACCCATAGTTTGGCTGCCACAGCTACCAGTTACCACCTAATGTCCTTTTCCTAGGATTTCCTTAGAAAATAAACATAACTAGTAAAATATTTGGGTTTTTTGAGGACCACATTTCTAAATAACAAGAAAATCTTCAGTATTGAAGAGAATTATTTCTTTTAACTTCAGCAGAACTAGTAACCCAAAAATACTGGGATCAAGTAGTTATTTTAAAATTAGAATTAAAACTACCTGGCAGATCAAGCTGCTTCTTCTACCTATTGTGAGGAGCATCTGATAAGTAACTTGCCTTTACCTGGGGAACAAAGTTTGACTGTTGAATGCCTTCCAGGCTCCTCAAACCCCAGAACATGGCTGGAAATCGTTACTTCTCAACTAAAAGGCTTATTTTCTTTCTCATAATAATTTTGCATGCATTTATAGGAAAATATTGACTTGATTTCTTTTTTCCTGCTTTACCTGCTCAATATTCCTTGTGTTTTGCCTACCTAATTAGCCAAAATACTAAGTTACCACAACTAAGCAATTATATCATATGTGTGAATTAATATGTATACAATTGCACAAGTAAGCAGAGATTATGGACTAGACCTTTGTATTGCATACTGAATGGCTGACACCATTTCACCTCTGTAAACACCTTGCCAGTTAGCTGCTGAATGCGTACACTAGCTTACGATGCTTACATTTTTTTATTAAAAAAAAAATCAAAACCCCAACAAAACTTACTACCCCCCTCAAAAAAACCCAACAACCCAAAGCTAAACAAAAAATGACCCAAGCATTAAACACCCAAACAGTAAAACCAACACTAGAACCTTCAAAAACCATTGCTGCAACTCTGGGAACCGTTGCAGCACAAAAAAAACCCATAAAAATTAAACACAGAAAAAGCTATTTTTAATGAGGGAATGGATCGCATAGAGGAAACCTTTCAGATGCTGCACAGCAGCAAGAAGAAAGATCTCTGCTGGAGGAAGTAATTCTTGGTACATGTAATTATTTATGTGTTAAAAGACATTGCATATAATAAAATATGGCAATTCTAGCTAATCCAATGAATTAAAATAAATTTATAGACAGGGTCTCCTGGAAATTAAGAATGCAAGTCTCAAAGTATAATACTTCAAAAAAACCTTTTTCTCTGATTTTTATACAAGTAATTAAGAACTGTGGGAAACTGATAATTTCTTTATTCACATATCTGGCCAGAATCATGATTAAAAGACAGAGTTTAAAGAGCTCAAGTTCCAGATTAAGATGTCATAAGGAGCATTAAGCTTGATGGAGAGGGTCAGTTCCTATATTTCATTTTGGTGTTTGGACTGGACTATAAATGTAGGATTTTATATTCCTCTTTGTCCATAATGGTGTATTCTCTGATATCTATAAAAGACTGAAAGAAAGAATATGGGGAAAATATGATAAACTGAATAGTTGTGTCGATGAATTAATGTTCCTTTTTCATACACAACCTTCAATTTTTTAAAATAAAAGTTTTTCCTACTATGAGTATGATCTGAAAATAGGCTTATAGAATTTAATATAGATAATTCTACTTTTTGTAGTATTTATTAGTTATCCATTACATTTCACGAATCAGTTGATCATTTATAATTATTCAAGTTTTGGATTAGCCATGCGCTGGTTGCATAGCAAGAAATTTATGCTTAAGATGTACATACCAAATTCTATTTCTTATTACCTTCCTTGATGAATAACAGTTAAAAAACTATTTTAGAAAATCTTACCCACTGAAAAATTTAACATAATAATTCTTATATTGGTTTTTACAATAATGGAGGTTCTTTAGCTTTCTTCAGGCCACTTCGTATCTAAGAAATGCAGAAAAAATGAGGATTTGATTTGGTAATTACTAGATCCTTCACCTCTTTATCATTTTTTGTGTTTCTATATGTACATATGTATGTAAAACATAAACCCCTGGGATCTTTAGATTTACTGCTTGTCATGCTAACTGTTGTCTGTGTATGATGGCATTTGTGTGAATTGTACTGTGTATACTCAATTCATTACAACAATGACAAACGACAATTATCAACATTATTAATGTTACTGTGTGAGCTATTTTTGTAAGTTAATGACTGCTCCAATGGTCAGGATCATTTGCAGAAGCAATATTCTTTTTCTGTGTCCTATGTCTGAGAATTTGGCTGTTATTTTTAATAGCTGAGATGTTAGCTGATAGTTTCAATATGTACTATACCAGGGTATTAAGCCATGACAACAGATATTCTCTTATGACATTCCTATTCATATCAAAGGTGGGCAGTGGCATAGGGTGTGAGCTGATTAAGTGTTGGGGAAGTCATATTTGTTATCACTTCTATTGATTTTTCCGTAAGCCCCATAAGACCATTGCACCATAGTATGCAATATCATGTGAAGAGAAAGTTCAGCTTCTTCCTTTAAAAGCTATGTTCCTTAGTTCATTTTTGATATTGTGGTGCAAATTACAATCACAATAAAAGTATCAATTACACTATCCATTGAGTAGATTTGTGTCCAAGATAATATGATGTTGTTATCTTAAATGCATTTTTTTACCATATGAAGACGGGGACTGCCCTTAACTTTTTTCTTAGACACCTTTTCCCTCTGAACCAAGAGTATAATTAGATTAAAAATAGACTCTGCAGCAAAATGACCAGTTGAAAAGTCAGTTTCTGGTATTATAGCTCTTCATTAAATTGATTCAGGAATGAATAAAGGAAAAAGAATGTATTTAAAAGATAGATATAATAAATTGTCCAGCCTTCTTTTCCTTGAAAATCAAGGGGAGTTTGAACGTAATAAATTTAAATGATTGAATAATTTTAATAAACAGAAATGAGAGTAACTCATATGATAAAGACAGAGGGACCTACTGCAGGTTTGAGTACATATACACTATTCAAATTAGATAAGTTGCTCCTATTTACATCCAAACTTAATTTGGCCCAAAAAGCATTAGTATAATATATAACATTAATATAATAAACAACTGTTCCTGTTCAGCAAATAGAGGTGGCTGAGAATTCAAATTAATCATATTTCTTCTTTCTCTCTTAGTCTAGCACCAGGCTCTGACATGAGTACTATATTTGGATGACTAATGTAAGCTGAGTTCTTCCTGGACAGAATGTATAACACAGACTATGTCAAATATTTTGGCTTTTAGAAGTGTCTTGCTTCACTTAGAAAACAAACAAACAAAACCCCACAAAATCAAGGTAAAGAAACCTATGAAATCATTCAAAAATTCACATTTTATAGAAAATAAATTCAATATTAAAAAAATCACTGGAAACTTTTTGATAGTTTTGGCAAGCTATGAAAATTCTGTAGTCAAATACTTCAGTCTTTACAAATCCTACAAAATATTTAGTATTTTAGAGAGAGGTTTTTGGAGAAAGTTTGATGAGAAGGTCATACTCTGGATCTCTCTACCACTCTTTCAGAAACATTGGAGTTACTGATTGCCATTTTATCTGTTATTGTGTTAAATCAAAAAGATGTGGTCTAATACAAATAGTACATAAATTACCTAAATAATAGTTCTAAATACCTAAATAATTGATCAAAACATCAAGTGAACTCATAAGTCAATTTCTTAGCTTCCTCATAAAAACCTGGGGTACTTACACACAATTTTCCATGTGGTTATGTGACTTTTTTGGTTTTAGTTATTTCTCTGTGGCCCCATTTCTTGAGATGGGAAGATGCCTTCAGCACCAGAATTGCCAAAACTGTTGTTTCTTAAGTTTTTCATACTTTTGAAAGAGAAGCATGATGGGTTTTTTTGTCTTTAAAAATACTCTTTGCCAGGGTACTAAACATAAACTTACCCAAGTATGCTACATGATATTTTATCTATCTTATAAAATCTTGCACAATGGCAAAGTTAAGCTCTGCTTTTCATATATTTTAATCTATTAGGCTTCATTAAATATTTCTTGTAGGTCTGTATCATCTCTTTATATTTAGTTATTGCTGTAGCTGTCCCACAGAAAACTACTTCCTGTAGTTTTCTTATGTGTTGCTTTTTTTTTTTTTTTGTTGGTTTTGTGTTTTTAGATTGTGTTGTTTTGGGTTTTTTTCCGTACACCATCTAAAACAAACTGTGTTACTAAAAAGAGGGGAGTGAAAGTCTTGTGAGATTTTCCACTGCTATGCAGCTTAACTACAAATTTAAACTGGGCTAAAGCACATGCCCATACATTATGTTAGTGTGTAATTATCTGTACTGGTGAACTATTATCTTTGTCCCTGAAGGAGACTTATGGTTATAACAGCAGCATTCTTCTGAATAATTTTCAGGAATGGCTTACAGATAATTCCAAGTGGATAATTGATTTTGTAGGGAAGTGAGAAAGAGAAAAGACATTGACTGTATTGATGCTAACAGAAAGTGCAGCAGAATTGAATAAATATGCAAATAAATACTTGTTATCTGTGACTGTTATCTCCTTGACTATGTGGCTATCATCTTTGAATAAAACATGGAAAGATGAAAAAAATCAAAACAAAGTAACAAATTCTGGATTCTTTTGCAGATTCCATGTAACCACAAAAAATTAAGAATATCTAAGTTTTAAAAGAACTTATGGAGTAAGAAAAAGAACTGTAAAGGGATTTGGACCACACAAATAATAAAACCCCTCTAAAATGAATAGATTGACAACAATAAAAAAAAAGGGAAAAAAAGAAAAAAATTGGGATTCTTGTTGTAGCCACATGCCAGCTAATACTATAGATAAATGTATGTGATTAAACTGAGGAATCCATAATACACAAAGAGAAGAAAAAAAGGGGGGAAAAAATCTAGTATTTTAGTAATTGCTAGAATAGAGAGTATACTATGCCTTTCTTCTGTACCTATACAGGCTATTTTTGCACTGCAAATTTTTTAAGAATAACCTCAAAGAATTAGTCAATTTAGTAATAAACAAAACCCTGTCACCCTGATAGTTCCTTGAATCTGCTTTGGATGACAGTTGTTAGCTATTAAAGTGACTGGATTAAGGGAAGATAAAAATAAAATTTTGAACACTATATAGAATCATAGAATCATAGAACAGTTAGGGTTGGAAAGGACCTCAAGATCATCTAGTTTCAACCCCCCTGCCATGGGCAGGGACACCTCACACTAAACCATCCCACCCAAGGCTTCATCCAACCTGGCCTTGAACACTGACAGGGATGGAGCACTCACAACCCCCCTGGGAACCGATTCCAGTGCCTCACCACCCTAACAGGAAAGAATTTTCTTCCTTATATCCAATCTAAACTTCCCCCGTTTAAGTTTTAACCCGTTACCCCTTGTCCTGTCACTACAGTCCCTAATGAAGAGTCCCTCCCCAGCATCCCTATAGGCCCCCTTCAGGTACTGGAAGGCTGCTATGAGGTCTCCACGAAGCCTTCTCTTCTCCAGGCTGAACAGCCCCAACTTCCTCAGCCTATCTTTATACGGAACGTGCTCCAGTCCCCTGATCATCCTCGTGGCCCTCCTCTGGACTTGTTCCAACAATTCCATGTCCTTTTTATGTTGAGGACACCAGAACTGCACACAATACTCCAGGTGAGGTCTCACAAGAGCAGAGTAGAGGGGCAGGATCACCTCTTTCAACAACTTGCAATATCAAAGCACTAGAAAGACTTTTAAATGTTGTGTTAAATGGGAAATTCCTGTCCAACACATTAAGAAAAAAAAAATATATAAAGTGTAATAATTCAGAAGCTGTACAATATGTTTTAACTTTCTAAGTCTAAAAATGTCTATAACTTTTTACTGTTTCCAACAGGAGTTATTTGGAGAAAAACGGAAAATACAAAAGTGAACTTCCACCATCAGAAGAATGTAGCAAAACACACGTCAAAGACTGTAATTTTAATGTGCTGTTTCTTCATTGATTTTCTTTCTTTTCTCAAGAATTTGATCTTTTTATTAAATTAAAGCTCTGCATTGTATGATTGCCAAATGGCAAATTTGTCAATTACAGACTTCTTGAAGATGTACAAGATCTGTAACTGTATAACTTAGATGTCTGCTTTTTTTCTTGTTTCATTCGTTGGTTGTTTTCTTGTGGGTTTTTGGGGGGTTTTGTTTTTCTTTTTTATTTTTCTTTTTCTGTAAGCCAAAAGCCCTGTTTTCTAACCCAGCACCTTTTCTCTCACAGTAACAAGGGAAAATGATTAGAGAAAGGTGATAAGTAGAGTAATTCTCTTCATAGAACAATGATTCTACGATTTTCCTGGGAATGTCTTCTCCCAGTGCTCAGTATGCAGTAGACTTCACACATAAACTGCAGCATAATCTCATGTAACAGTTACTATTGGACTACACAAGGACATCTCCTACCAAATTGAACATGATTTATATTCTTGGCCTCTGCAAAATTTGGTGACAAAGCAAAATGATCACATACTGAGTAGGAAGTCCAAAAATCACCAGACTTCCCTTGTTCTATGTCATCTTATTTCTTCATTTTCTCTCTAGTTCTTTCAGTGTAATAATATAATCTGTAAATAGAGAGAAAATCCTTACTGATTCATCTTCTCCAAACTTGACAAAACTCAACCATGTTTCCTATAATTTCTCTTTTTTTCAGGACAAGAAATTGACATTTGCCTATTTTTTTTTTTTTAAAGCCGTTTCATGCCTTTAGTCATCTTTGATCCCTTTCTCTGTACATTTTTTCAAGCGATATTATATAATTCTAAGGACAAGAACTATATTAAAACTCTACAATGTGCGTGCATACCAAATTAAAATAGTACTATTAAGTTTTTCTCCATTCTGTCACAGACATAGGCAATATTAAATTTATTATTTTGACAGCTACTCAACCTTGACTATTTTAAAAGTTATTGAATCCTGAAGTTTTCTAAATACTATCTTCACTGATCACCACACATCTTATTGTGTGGTGATAGATAACTTAGAGTCTGTAAATGACTCACTGGTCATTTTATCATACAGCTACACATAAATTATCATGAGATCTTTTTTGTATTTTGCCTCTTTGCAGTTAGCTTTGTATTGGATTTTCTTCAGTGATTTCCTATCATGTGCAAATGTTGTTATTTCACTATTCAATCTGTTTTCCAGCTCCAGCCTGATATATATTCCTGTGCAGGAACAGTACAGATCCCTGTTTGACTCAATATAGTCATCACCCATTTAAATCACTGAGAAGATTTTTCTCTAATCTGTTTTCTCTTTCAGTATCTTTTAAATCAGAGATAATCCACTCTTCTGAGAGCTTTTATTCTCTCAAAGATTCTTCTCATGAATTTTTTTTTTTGTTTGTTTGGTTTTGATTTTTTTTTAATTTGGAAACATTCAAGTCATGCATTTTGCTTGCTTTGAATGTTTACTTGCCATGGTGCCTGTAACTCATCCATTTGCATTGCAGCACAACAGCTTCTCCCCTTGTTCATGACCAATGTGCCAGACACAGGTATTTGACTGGACTGTAACTAATGTGCTGAAGAACCCATTAGAGAGAAGTCATAGTGTTCCAGCTGCTGGAGTAAAAGTGGAAAATAAAACCATCAGAGCCTCATCCCATCTCTCCAAAGGCTCATGTCCAAGGAGCTGTGTAATGTCTTATGTTCTCTGTATGATAACAGATTCATCAGAATTTACTGTAGTCCTTGACATCATACAGATCAATGTTCTGAACAGTATTCTTGTGCAATATTGAACCCCAATCATATTGATATTCAAAGTAAATGAGTCCTAAATACATGAACAGAAAATTAATACCCCAATATATTGTAACTATACATTTAAAAATGTGTATTTCTTTATTCTGTCTCTGTGAACTAATTACAATACCATTATCATATAGTCCCACATCTATATGTCTATTAAAACACTTTTATAGCAAAAGTTGTATTTTGAATGGTTAGAATATTTTTCCCTCCATCTTGTACTAATCTTCCAATATAGTCTAACACAGCATGGCATAGGTTTCTGAATGTCATACGCTCTCCTTGGATTTACCTTTGACCAGACTATTAATAATTATGAAGGAACTGTGAATGAAGAATGATATTTATCTTTCTGCTAACACATTATCTTGATCCACAGTTTCACAGATAGATAGAGTTGTCTTTGTTTCATTCTGGGCCTTCCATATTCACCTATCTCAAGGTCAACAGGATGATAAAATAATGCAAAAATAGAACAAACACTGTCTAATGGAAGTAGCATTTCATAAAAAAGCTGTGATGACAACTCTACAAAGACAGCAGAGGAACGCAGCTTTTTAACTGAGCACTACCTGACAGATTCAATAATCAAGGGAAAGCCTTAATTGATGACATTTCATTAACATAATGACTTGAAGCTGGGAAAAGAGAGCCTCTTATTAATTAATCAAACAAAGCACGAACAGTTTCAGTCCCTTACTCTCTGCCATTTTCTATTAATCATAAGACTGTGCATTAAACTCATTTGAATTCACTAGGTGTTGCGTATTTCTGTGGGAAAACTGTTGGCAGAGTGTCATGCTCAAGAGAACACGCTTATGCAGGTATGAAACACATTAGAAATTCATGTTTGTAATTTAAGCTCTCATCTCTGCAGGAAGTGCTGATAATATTTCTGAAAAAAACCCACCAGATCTCAGTAGCCACTGGTATACAGCTAAAAGCTGTCTCCTCTCTTAAAATGTTACCTGGCTTCAGGTGTTTAATCCATCAGGGTGAATTTTTATTACAACAGTGAATGCAGGGGTTATGTTGATGTTTGTCAGATTAAACTTTTACAGCACAGTTTGTCATGCATTGGACAATTTTTCTTGTTATTCCCAGCAGTACTTTCTCTGTCTTTTGCTTTGCATTTTGAATATATGAAGAAAGTAAAAACAGGGTATTGAAGAGCTCAGGATGGTTCAAGTTCTGCTT
The DNA here is from genome assembly GCF_037157495.1 of Lathamus discolor. Lineage (NCBI taxonomy): Eukaryota > Metazoa > Chordata > Aves > Psittaciformes > Psittacidae > Lathamus > Lathamus discolor. Next base: position 43,907,796 of record NC_088889.1, read on the forward strand.
TTTGATTGTTGTTGCATTTCTTATTTTCTGGCGAGCATTTGTAGTCTGTGTTGGTGACTGCCTCAGTAAATTTTTAATAGCTTGGGAAATGGGGGTAAACCAAGAGTCTTCCACATTCTGAGTAGAAGGACATTTTTCCTTTCCACCTTAAGATACTTCTCCACAAGGAAATTAAAAAAAAAAAAACACAAAAAAACCAAAAACTTGTATCTTTATAACAGCACTTATTTTGGAGAAGAGAGATTTGTTTCCAAAGGTTTTATAGGTTTCATATTTCATTTCTACAACTTTAACTATTAAGTTTATTACCAACTTTGTAACAGAGGTCCTTCTCTTATGTAGCTGGTTATTGTAATAATATGTTTTAGAGGGAAAGGCCATAGATAATCTTTCTTTCAAGAAAATGTATTTGTTGACTGTTTTGAGTGGAGCTCAAGATCAGTTACAGAATTTGGCCTTTGAAAGACTGTTGGTAGATTCACTAAATTGTAGTAATTGCTCAGTCCTTCTAAACTGGCTGCAGAGCTGTGACATTTTAGGCACATAAATATTTTACTGCTGAAAACTTTGTTGCAAAGAGAGTTAAGGGTTTGATAAAAACATGTTTTTAGATTTAGTTGCCTCAGCTCCTTATTCAAGTGTATTTTCTTATCTAAATACCATTGAAAATCTTGACCCAAATATTTCTCTGCTTGCTGAGTGACAACTTTCACTTCTTTTCCATTTGAAAAAGAATCCATAGATTAAGAGAATAATTTCTGATAAGCCTCAAATTTACTGAAGTAAGGCCACAGAAGAAAGACATTTAGTGGTGATAAGATTACAGTCTCTTGCCATTGTACTTGAATATTAGTACAGCAGATAATAAACTGAAGAAAAACTGATAAAGAAACTTTTTTTTCATAAATTAGCATTGATTAATGCTGATGGGATTTGTATAGTAGATGTCCTCTTCACGAGCTAGGTTTGTTTTCAGTTGTAAGGTTGATGCAATGCAGGTTTATGGAGCTGAAGCACTGCAGTATAAAACTATATGTAAATAGCAAGGCTGCATGCCTTTGTGCCTTTCATTTTATCTAGGCCTTTACGACTGCATTCTAGGGCCAGAAATGATACATTAGTATTTTTTTATTAAGGTATTCATAATCACTGCAGATGACTAAAGCATTTTATGTTGAAACTTACTGTACTGTGACTTCAGATTATGTCTGTATCTCTATATTCACATGCATAACATTACCTCAGTTCACACAGAAATGAGTGATATTCACACAGCTAGTGTGCAACACCTTTTTCAGTTGTAACATCAGTGGAAACTAAGCAAGAGTGCAGAACTGATCAATAAATGTTAACACTTTAGTTATTGTTGTGGTTTAACCCCAGCCAGTTACAAAATACCACACAACTGCTCACTCACTCCACACCTTTCCTTCCCTCTCCCCGAAGGCGGATGAGGAGAAAACCAAGACAACTATGGACAAAAAAGTGAATCAAGAAAAAAGTGATACTTTATTTAAACTTTCTGTACCTTTCACATGATCTTTAATCTGGTTAAGGTTCCTGTACAAGCTCTATGTATGATTCCTAATCTGCTTTGCTTAATATATATTAAAGATACAGATAATAACAAGTCAGTAGAAGAAAAAGAAATCTGTCTATAGCATAAGAGAGGGCATGTACTCCTTTTCTTCTTTATTTAGTTGCAAGATATTTTATGCTCTCTATTAGAATATCTGAGAAACAATAAACTAAATTTTAACAGCTGAAGTTCAAATATCTTTAAATATTATCAGTAGAATAAGGTACTTTTTCATCACCTGCAAAGCCCCATCCATCTGTCGTGGTTTAAACCCAACCACAAACCTCTTTTACTCACTCCCCCCCTTCTTGCCCTCCCCCTGCTTCTGGAGGGACGGAGAGGAGAATCAAAAAGAATGCAACTCCCACGGGTTGAGATAAGAACAGTTTAGTAACTAAGGTATAACACAAATCACTGCTGCTACCACCAATAATAATAGTGCTAAAGGAAATAACAAGAGGAAAGAATACAACACCTCAACACCAGCCGACCAATAACTCACCCCACTCCCCCCAGCCAAGCACCGACCGATACCTCCTCCAACCCTGCAGTCCCAACCCTGTAGTCCCTCTAAGTTACATCCTGGGCATGACGTGCTGTGGTATGGAATACCTCTTTGGCTAGTTTGGGTCAGGTGTCCTGTCTCTGCTTCCTCCCGGCCTCCCCTCCTCCCTGGCAGAGCATGAGGCTCAGAAAGTCCTTGGCCAGACCAAACATTTGAGCAGCAACTGAAAACATCGGCGTTATCACCACTGTTCCAAGGCCAAAAGATCAAAACACAGCACTGTACTAGCTCCTAAGAAGGAGAAAAATGACTGCTGCTGCTCAACCCAGGACACCATCTAATATCCCGGAGTTCAGATTTTTAAAATTTTTGGAGCTGCATACAGAAGAGAATGCATATGAATTTTTTCTATTTTTATTGCAAACTTATTAAAAATCTGTCAAAACTTGGTAGTTCAATACCCAATTTACTCCAGTATGAAATTATTAAATATTCATACTTTGTCAATAGGAATTGGTACTACCAACTAATAATATTTAAAGCAATACTGACACTAATATGAATATTTTAGGACTTAAAATTACTTCCTGAAAAAAATATTTTCTAAAGGTAATTCTAACCATTATGGAATATGTAGAGGACTACAATAGGATGAAAATCATGTTGTCAAAGAAAAAAGCTTATGTTTTCTTCATTTGAGTAACAGATTTGCTCAAAAATAGTCTCTGGACAGGGACTTTTTACAAGGACATGTAATGACAGGACAAGGGGTAATGGCTTTAAGCTGAAAGAGGGTAGGTTTTGATTAGCTATTATGAAAAAATTCTTCACAGTGAGGGTGGTGAGACACTGGAACAGGTTGCCCAAAGCAGGTGTGGATGCCCCATCCCTGGCAATGTTCAAGGCCAGGTCAGATGGGGCTTTGAGTAACCTGTTCTAGCGGAAGGTTTTCCTGCCCGTGGCAGGGTGGTTGAACCTTGTTGAAGTGAAAAGCTATAGGAAAATATAATGTAGACAGAAACAACTTAGGTAATAGTGGCAAACATTTATGGAGTCCTTCCAGTTAAAGTTTTGATCATACCCGGTATAGGTGGGTTACATGTTTCACTGCCTGTGACTGACTGACAGTGCATCAACCACCAAAGTGTGTACAGAAAACAGACATCAAGGTACAAAAGGTTTTTCGCCCTATGTTATTCTTGCGATGTCTCCAAGTTCCTAAGTAAGGGATCATTTAAATTGTGGCCTTTGTAGTAACAGACCAGCCCAGTCCCCAGAAAGCTTTTTAGAAAAACCTGATTTCACAGATGTAGTGTGAATATGGACATGGAAGTAAATACGCTGGAGAAAAGTAGAATGAAAAACTTACTGAGAGCTGTTTTTGAAAAAGATTTAAGGCTTTTGCATGTGTCTACTGCTGGAGAGTCAGGTATCTCACAAGGCCTTCCTAACCACAGATAGTGGGTATCTACTCAAGAACTGAGCTTTCAGGCTAAATCCCTTTTGTAGATTTAGCCCACAGCGACCTGTTACATTTTTATTGTCTCAGTGATGTACTGTACTACTCATTTGTTTCTAAGGCATGTTGCAGTGAAAGAAATTCATAGTTCCAGATGTAACCTTCTATTTTACTGTCTCTTATAGGAACTTATATGGAATTATTCTCTCAGCCTTTCTCGATGGGCTTTTACAGAAATACCATCTGTACAGTTGGCTTTCACACTAAATATAAATGCATACCCTAAAAAAAATATATATATATATATAGTTAAAAAGTAAATGTTTCCAAGAGGTCTAATTAGAAAAAAGGAAAAAATAATGAGTAAGTTTCATCTCTTAACCTGCACATCTTATAGTATGTTCTGACAATGCAGATTTCGAAAATCAGTGCAACATATCAGAAATTAGAATTTTTATGTCAGAGTGTGCTGGGTTTGGCTATTTAGTTCAGGAACTTCTGAGAAATGAGATACAGTCAGGAGAATCACTGTATTTGGCATTACAGGTTACATCTCTTGTCACATGGCTTATAAGTATCTGGGTGGTAACACCGTATGAATATAGTTGAATTTCTCTACATTTGCATTGCATTATGTCCCAGGAACATGATTAATATTTATAAGCAGTAATCAAAGACAACATCGGGGGGGGGGGGTGTTATTCCTGGAGCATCCCTCTACAGGGATAAGTAATCACTTGAATAATTTCATGCAGTACAGAAATAGTAAATTGAACATATTAAGAATGACCAAGTAAAGCTTAAACATTGCAGGCACAAATTTATTTTCAAACTGCAATATTTCAACTTCTCATAATAAAAATAGTTTTGATAAGTGAATTTGTCTGATTTTTGTCTAGCCATACAAAATCAGCTTCTTGGAAAATGTAATTTTAAATATGTCATTATGATGGATTTTTTTCTTATATATTAGGTTATTTGTTGCTGTTACAAAATAAATTCTTATTACACATTTTCTGCAGAATATATGATATGTGACAAAATTTTTGAGAATAAGATTTGTTTAAAGCAGCACAATAATTTTAAACAACTTTCTTAGAAGTCAAATTACATAAAAAAGATAACTTGCTTCTTAAACAAACTCTTTACAATAATTATTGCATTACTTGAATTTTGCATGAGGTTTAGTGCTCTTTTCTTTCATAAAATAACATGTGTCAAAATCAGAGGAACATTTTCAATATATATTTAATGCCCAAGAATTAAAAGCTATTCCAGAAATTTTCTATGTGAAAAATGCATTGAAAAAGTTATCATAAGATCTTGCCTGAAATGGATATATTTTCTAGTTTTCTACAAAAACATTACAGGTGTTCAGAAATGCTGCAAAACTTCTGGCAAGTTCTGCCTTTTATTAACATCTGCAAGTTCCTTTTGAAAGCTGAAAAATAAGATCAAAGTTTTCTATACAAAATCACAGCACCAAAAAAAACTATCAAAAAAAAAAAAATCTGTGTGTAGGTTATGCTTATTCCTAAAACATGATTGATAGCAGGTTTTATGGACCTGAGAATCCTACATCTATAAATATAGGCAAATTAATAAGCATTTTTTCTCATAAATCTTTTCTGAACAGGATGCAAGATGACAGCTGTTTTCACTTGACAAAAAGATACTAGGAAACATTCAATGCACCACATGAACTCTTTTTTTTTTTTTTTCTCTTCCTGGTTACATTTAAAATTTTCTTAATACAGAGTACTGGTAAATTTTAGTTTAACTAAACTCTGATGTTAAATGTGCTCCATTTCCATGTGAGCCATTTTTTTCCATAGGAAAAAAAAAAAAAAGAAAAGAAAAAAAAAGGATGAGGACAAGAATGACAGATAATTTTCTACAACAATAAAATTATGTACATGACTTGTGCATCCCATCAGGTGAACTTGATAAAAATGATAAAGGTTATTTAAAAGAGAAATTAATAAAAGTGGATAATTATTATTTATTACTTTCATAGAGTAACTTACATAGAGTGAAATGCCCCATGCAAATCCCATGTGTTATCTGAACAGATTCTACGCCAGTCTTTTTTGTGACTTGTCAACATTTCTGCATGACTTCAAGTTACAAGTTTGCAGCAGCTGTTGCCTGTTATCACTGTGCTTAGTAAGAGACAACTGAAAAAGTTGCCTCACAAATATTTCTAATGAAAATTTAGCATTGCTTGCTTTTATACTTGGTTGTTATTGTGATAATCACTTTTCAGAATTATATTAGCTTGATTTTACCAAAGTTGTAAACCCCTAGAATTTGTGGTCCTCTGGTTAATTATTCTCACCTGCTTATTCACCTGAATTCCTGCAACTTTAAAACCCAAAACTGCTTACACTTTTTAATGTTTCCTAAATGGTTTTGCACATTTTATCCATAGGTGAGCAACATATAAAAAAGCAACCTTTGTCTGCTTTTATTTTCAATACAGAAAAGCCTGGATTAGGTGTGAAGTTTTTATCTCAATTATGCTCTTAGTAAAATACATGTTTTGAAACAGGAAAGCTGATGTATCAGACAATGATACAACAAAAATACTTCACACAAGGACATTAAATTGCCTAAACTTAAACACGAAAGCTTGAGAAAAATTTATTTTAATTAAACATTCTATATGCTGTGAAAGAAAAATGCAAAAAAATCCAAAACACCCCAGCCTCCTGACTACACAAAAGATTAGTCTGAACATTCTGAATCTATATTCTAATCTTATTTCCAACTCTCTAAGAAAGTTCAGCAGAAATTTCTGCCTAAATTGCGACAGAATATCAACAGATGAAGTAGAACAAAATTAGTCTTTAATGACTGGAACCCAATATAGACAGATTTATGATAGTCAGAGAGAACAAATAGAAGTCACTGCCATGTATTCTTTATTCACCAGGACATCTATCCCATTCAAATATCAAAAACTGAAATGAGTATATTATGAAAGGAATGAAATCTTTTCCAGCCCTAGAAGACATACCCTACTGTCCTCACCATCCATAGTTTCACATTACCTCATAGCTGACTTAGTATATATATACTGGTTTAGGGACTCTTTAAATGTAAGAGTTCTGCTTATGCGTGCATGTATTTACTATGTTACACGTAGCTGTTCTATCAATGACCACTACTAACAGTAGCAGATGTGTTTTCAGATGTTTTATCCTCACTACACTTCACTTGATTAAAGAACCTCAAGTTTAGGAAAATAAATTTCTATCAGAAAGAAAATGTATTCTTTAAGATCAACAAGAATAATTAGTATTAGATTTCTTAATATCTTTCCTTAAAATATCCTCAAGCTGGGAGGGAAGATCTTTAAAAGGGGAATATCTTAATCACTGGTTTTGATCTTTTTTTTTAAGTCTAGCTGTGCTCAGGTACGTTTAATCATTTTAGATATGATTATCCTGTGTCAGTTCTTAGCTTTCACATGTGACCAGATCTTCTATAAAATACTTTTAGAATGTATTGTTCTATACATGATTGCTAAATCAATACACTCAGAACTGAATAAAAATGACCACACTCACCATCTGTTGCAGTCATTTCAGATGCCAGCTCCAACTGGTGTATTGACTGACACTCTGAGAATGGCCTCATGGTTAAAAGAGAAATGTGGAAGTCAAGAGACTCAAGCTATTCCCAACTATCCCAAGCATATCTTAGGTTTTTAATCAGAAAAAAATAACTGTTTTGCCTCTCATAGGCAAATTTTAAGGTGCTGCTTAGTTTTGTAAATTAGTTTTTAAAAACTGTGTTGAGATATAAGGATGAAAATTTTTGAAGTTCAACATTTTTAAAAGAAATATTTTTTAAAAAATTAAAAATGCTTGTTTTCTTCTGTAAATTCAGCTTATTTGCTACATAGTGAACCTGGAGTTATCTCACATTCTCCCACTTTATCTGTGATATTTTTCTGAATTATTTTTTTTATTAATATGCCACTTTTTTCTATTTATTCTTCATTACTAAAGTCCTGTTAGTGGTTGGATATTTAGACTGATCTTTCCATGTTCTCATTTCCTTTATTTTCAAACTAAATTCCTAAGCCAATAAGAAAAATACATTTTCACTAAGATTTGACTTTCATGTTATTTATTTTCAGAGTATTTTATCCAAGATGAATAAAAATCGCAATTTTACTTTCCTAAGAGTCAGGAGTCCTGCATTTTATCCAGGATACATAAAACAGGTAACAGAGGGGAGGGGACTACATGTAACTGCATGCAATCTATAAAGAAAAGAAACCATTGAGCCATGCAAAGATACAAAATGGAGAACATCTCTGCATTGCCATCAGTCTGCTAAAGACACCCAAGCTAGGTTTAAACTAGTTAGATCATATGCTAGCCATAATCTAGCTGGAACAACACACGGCTCTGTGCTTTTCCCTTCTGTGATTGTTATCACTATGTAAACCTACCTGGACAGTTACCAGTCATTTTAGTGCCATACTGAAGGTGTGTTTTGTCCTTCCTTCTATGCTAGTGAAACTTGATCTGTAATTCATTTCAACCGCTCCTCAGCAGTCTAACTGGTACCAGGAATTTGTTGTGGAAAACGGCTGCTTTTCCCTGAGAATATTCTCAAGAAACTAGTAATGCTATTTAAGCATTATTGCATTAGAGTCTTCACACCACCTGCAGTACAGGAAAAGTCTGAGACCACCAGGTGTTACTCCAGTATAACACAGAGAATCTTCTCTGCCTTGCTAACATTAATTAATCTGAAATTTATACAATAAAAAAATCATCATTTGTCATAAAATTAAAGCAATTTGAAGTTGACAAGTTGACCAGCTTATTTATTCAGTTACTTTTAGGAAGGCAATTGTAAAATAAGGCTTAACAGAGAATCTGTCTGGCTTTTATCTTTTTCTTTTTTTTTTTTTATTTATTTTTATTTTAGAACACCTGCTTTTTCATTATATCTTTTTTTTTTAATTTTTTTTCATTGGTTTTCATTGATGTATGATCATTCTTTTTCCTTCTATGCAAATATGAAGGATTTCTGTGTCTTTCTTCCATTGTCTTTTTCGGTATTCTTGATCCTGGTCCTTTTATATCTCATCAGATATGGCAGTAATCAAATCTCCTTCAGTGAAACTAAGAACATTCTTGGTAGGACTGAAGTACTATTCTCTGTATAATACTTAACATGTTTGGCTTTACATGTTTCCATATGCATGGCTGAGGTTTTACTCATAGTAAATATTGTAAGGTTCACAATAACATCTTAAGCCTTTCTTTAAAGCAGCCATACACATCCTTCTACAACCAAGTATGGTGTTGATATGGAAGGATTTGTAGGTTGGTAGTGATTCCAACAGCAGAAATGTAAAACTGCATAGTTTAGTCATTAATTAGTTATTAATCCAGTATTTCTGTGTTAGCTTTTTTCCAGTGAATTTAGTTTCCAGCGACAGTTAGGAAAAACAATATCGTTATTTGGGTAATGGAAATAAAACTATGGCATTCTAGATTTCCAGTGTTATAATTCTACTTCCACAGGAAAAAAATGGATTCATGGCGCAGCCATGGTGCAAATCAGCATCAATTCCTTTGACAACAGTGATGAATGTGAATTTGCACTACAGAAATGTTTAAAATACAATATTGATTGATGCAGCTGCAACTCTGGATATAGTTCTTTCACATTGATAATTTGCTTTTAATTATATTGTTTAGCTGACCTTATTCAAACACTATTATTCCTGTACTTACATGTTATTTGAACTTATTGATCATGGCTGTGCCAGAAAGCAATATGGGATAAAACAATATCGTTTCTAGAAAGAAACCAAAAAGTTCAGTTACTATCTTATTTTGACAGCAACATTTGTTCTATTGTGAGATCTCCAATATTGTATTTTATAGATTTCCTTTGGTTTGTTTCATCTTTAATTTAATTTCTTGTTGTGCAAATGAAGATCTACGTCAAATTTCCAATCAATCCAAATTTTGGCAATCAGAGGGTTGTATTCATTATCCTGACTTTTCAGTCTTGTATGACATAGTCTCTTAATGTGAAAAATTAAGATGAACTATGTGTTTACTTAGTTTTTAAACTTAACACTTACACATACTGATCAGATTATCCGATTTAGTTTGATACTCTTATGGGAAACATTCTTATTTGCTATTCCTGTGTATTTCTGTGTGTCTGTACATATGGTTAACAAATCTGGTTGAGCTCATATTTTATTCACAAACATACTGTATTTCAACATTTACTATGCGTATATGTTTGTACGAGAGGAACAATCTGGGCTGTTATGACATAATGCCTCAGCTCTAACCAGGATGCCTGAAAAAGATACATTAAAGGTATTGCTAGCAGTCAATTTGGAATTCATGCTGGGAGAAGTATTGTTACACAAGATGTTGGAAGAGAAGCAGTGCCAGATAACAAACTGTCATCATTAAGTACAGAGATTTCCAACTATCCATAGTTAGAAAACAATGGGCTTGCAATCTCCCAGAAGAAGCCAGCCTAAATAAGAAGCAATAAGAAAAAGTCAGTCTTTCCTGGTTTCAGAACAATTATTAACACATCAGACAATGTTAGAGATGATCCTTTTAGGGATTGATGTACTTGCGGTACCTCTCTGCTGGATTAATAAAAGGTTATGTCTTGACTTGATGTTGTAATGTAGACAGAGCATTAATGTAATGTTTATGGAGCAAGAATAGAAGTAATATTATTCAGATTCAATCGTTGTAAGACACAGATTAAATTTACACTTTTCACACTACATATAGAGGCACTTGATTTTGACTCTAGCCTAAAGGATTTGAATGAACCCATGATATGCAATAATACTGCTTGTTTTCTCAGAAATCTGTGAAAGACTTTGGACTTCTTTACCATAACAAGTCAGTGAGAGGCATCTCAGAAAGTCTTGTTCTGACCTCCACTTTGAGATTTTATTTCATTTAGAAAGTCCATAGAGATCTTATTGGTTTGTTCATTGAAGTGTAATATAACAAATTACTCAAAGAGATGAAAAGTTGGATCATTATTTTTCTCAGCAATGCACAGGCCCTACATATCTGGCTTTTCCATCTTTCTGGTATTTCAGTACAGACTTGTTCTTGCCCAATAATCAGATATTTAATCAGAAGCATTTCAGTGTTCACTTATACTCAGGAGTGTATTTCAGACATAAGCATAAAAACCACCATCTTAAAATGGAATTTTTCAGAGATGTTTTTTCCAGGCACAACACCAGTGTTCTCTCTGCCGTTACCTATCTCTTACTGTAGTCTTGTGTTCCTACAGGAGGCACCACAGGACTGTTCTATATAATGACTGTTGCTGGCAAATGCAGGCAATGGAACGAATGCCAACCCTTCCAAAGCCAATGCCTGTCAATGCCTGCTCCCTGGTTGGCAGAGAGCACCCTACTCAAATGCTAAGAGGTTTGCTGGCTTCACCGTCTGCTATAATTCACCCTGTTACGGAAGAAAACAGCTGTCCCATGATCATGACCTGGAAACATGCCATAACAGCTCACTAAGTTAAAATCACAACTTGACTGCTAGTACTAGGATTCAATCTCATGACTGTTGGTGAACAAATGGTAGAGAAGTCTTAAGGGAATAGAGTATAATTAATAAATTCTTAATGCTATGTCTGGAAAATGGTCTGCACTTGAAAATCTTTACTGCATGCACAATTAACACAGCTCTGACATTTTATGTGTTCAGAAGGCAGAGGGGTCAAATAAAACCTTCCTAGCGCAGCTGCACCTCCTATCCCCTGCAGGTATATGCTAGATGTCATACATGCTGGTCGGATTTCCTATTCAGTTGTCAGATACAGATCCAGTCTGTGAGCTACCCATGAAACTGAGAAAGACACCAATATATAGCTCTAAAGTGAAATAAGTCACCTTTTTCACCAAAAGGCATCTTTCTACTTTCTTATCTAATCTGCATATCAATTCAATGCCACAATGTTGTGTTAAAATGCTGTGCTAAAGAATTTCACACCAGTATTACACAGCCAAATGGATTCACATTCTAAAAAGAGATATTAAGAAAGATATACTATAAGATTAAATCTGGACCTCCGGTGGCTTCAATCTGTTATTTATTTCACTTCATAATAACCTTTAATTTAAAGGAAAAAAAAAAAAAAGTGGTACCTATGTACCACAAAGAACGACTCAGGAGTAACCTGTTCCTAGAATCCTTGTAAGCCTGAAGGTCATCTATACATTTTTTAATTCCCTGCAAGTTTTTCCTCAAACTAGTTCCAAAGCACAAACTTTCACTGGAATAGCTGATTTAGCTTTCATAGTAAAAGAAAAATATGACAAAAAATAAAAAGAAGAATCTATAAAAGAAAGAAGAATGACAAAATTATATCATGTCAGATGAATGATTGTCAGTTTATATCGTTCACTTTAGAGGAATTTAGGTATACATCCGGTCATGTATGCTGATTGATAGAGCATCAGATTGCTTGTTTTGACAAATCGGTTCAATATAAGAATACTAAAAATGGAAAAGGAATGCACTTTTAGAGATACCTATTTCATTTTTGTGAGTATCTACTTCAACTCTGGTAGTAAATGTAAGTTATGTTGTGAGTGTGTCATTTTTTAATACAAATATAGAATCACAGAATCATAGAATAGTTAGGGTTGGAAAGGACCTCAAGATCATCTAGTTCCAACCACCCTGACATGGGCAGGGGCACCTCACACTAAACCATCCCACCCAAGGTTATGTCCAGCCTGGCCTTGAACAGGGATGGAGCATTCACAACTTCCCTGGGCAACCCATTCCAGTGCCTCACCACCCTTACAGGAAAGAACTTCTTCCTCATATCCAATCTAAACGTCCCCTGTTTAAGTCTTAACCCATTACCCCTTGTCCTACCACCACGGTCCCTATGAAGAGTCCCTCTCCAACATCCTTGTAGGCCCCTTTCAGATACATGAAATCACTTCTTTAATTATGTCTACTGTGAGTTTTCACTTTGCTGTATTTGGTGACATCTAAAGTAAGTTCAGCTGAAATTCAGAACTCTTCAGGGCAGGGCCTGTGTTAGAATTCTATAATGAACTCATCTATAATGAAATCATCAGAATGTTTATTTGTGTTTTAATATTTGTCTCTGTTGTGCAAGAAGAACTAAGTAACACTATTAGGAAACAAAGAAACCCATTTATTTTCTAGGCATGCTAAATGTCACCACAGTTTGCTTACAAGTTCTATTTTATTTTTTTTTTTTCCATGTCTCTCTTCTCAGTATCATCCTCTGAAGCTTCTTGGCATAAACCACAAAGTGATATTTATTTTATCAAAAGAGGAGGAAAAATGTAAATGAGAAGCAAAAACAATAGTTTGATTCTGAATCTTTTGGTAAAAAACATTGAAAAAAATTTCATAATACAGTACCACTTCTATGGTTAAGAAGAACAGAATCTGGACTTAAGCACAAATATGTTATTTCTTGCTCTCTAATTAGTTTTTATTTCTTTACTGAAAAGAAAAAAGTAAATTTTATGGTACCATGGTAGGGTTATATGAAACCAGAAATTGAGATCTAGAATAGTTTTCTACTGCTAGAAAGAATATTCAGACCACCAGACCCAATCAGTTCTACAGGCATGGAAGCCGACTAGTACTTTCGTCATAATTTCTGACTGGAATGCTGCTTTGTCAGCTAGTGACAGCTATCCCACAGCATGATTCCTAGGAATCCAGGGCAAATGCTTCCCATACACAACACGTAAAATATGTATTATCGCTCTTACATGTGCACAACACACTGCATGTGTGATGAAGAGTCCATCTGTTTATGCAGGGTCAAAAGTGTTTTAACATGCTGGATGCGCAATACATCAATATACACCTGACAGGAGTCCAAAGCAGAAGGCATTGAATTGCTTTCTTTTGAACCTTCCAGCAGTGCTTGGATTAAGTATTTTTTTCCTGGCAATTTACTATAGCACATTTCCCGATATTCTTTTGTGTACTCGAGAAAATTAGAAAATCTTGCTAATCAGAACTACTTTTGAGTGTGATTGATTGATAGTTTAATTGCTAACATAGACATCCTTTGCTAATAAGCAAAACCAGCACTGGTATTTCTCAGTGAAAATAAATCTAAATAATGTTAAAAATCAGTAAATTGGACCTTTTAATATTATTTTTATAGTGTATTATCATAGAGTACTTTACAAAGGTATTAGTTAGAAATTGATAATACACAGACTATACAGGCAAACAAAACACCATTTAGCTCTGTTGTAGTTCAAACACTGGTCAAAGACCAGATGCTGTAGATGAAAAAAGAATTTTTCATGGAATAATGAGCTCCTTCCACATGTATGCTTAGAAGCCAGAAAAGCTATTTCGTCTGCAGTACTAAGTACCAGTAAGGGTTTGTAATCATGGACATTATAACCCGCTTTATTGAGCGAGAAAGCTTCATCAATTGCAGTGTAATTTGCTTCACTGAAGGGCTGATATATTTGACAAGTATTTGATTTAACAGTTCAAAAAACTTAATGCAGCTTCATTATAAATGACCAGCTCAACAAACTTTTGCTGGAATTACCATGAGTGTTCAGTACCTTTCCTTATAAAATTACAAGTAAACAAAATAAATCTATGACATAAACCCTTATAAAAATTATAAAATATATGTATTAAACCAGTTGTAAAACATAAATTAATAAATTCCTAATTATAAAATATCATCACAGAAGAATACTAAATAATATCTACAGGGACAAATTATATATTTCAATGTATTTTCAGAGTGAAATGATACAATTTGCTTTTAGTAATAAGAATCGTTCATATTCATCTACGGAAGTGATGATACACAGTTTTTCATGAACAAGTCCATCTTTTATTTTTTGTATGACGGGTGAACTTCCAAAGACTGGACATTTCCAAGCAAATGGTGAGTAGATGTAGTTAATGCAATTTTCAATCACCAAATAAAGATCTGCAAGCATAAACTCTGATCATCCCCTCAATGACCTGCTTAATAGGAGTCTTCACTCATAGTCTATGAAGCACGCAAAGAGGGTCCATATCATAGAAAAATTGTCAACAAGGAAGAGTCACAAGTGATTTATATTAAAATTTCCTGGTGGCAGTGTTGAAAGTTATCAAGCACAAGATCAGCAGACAAAAAAGTTAAGCTTTTTGCCCTGCACATCCTTAAACTTGAAGAGAAAATTACAGTAATTGAAAAGCCTTATCAGTCCATGTCCTGGGTTTACCAGGGGCCGTTTTGCTCCTTCTTAGTAACTGATGCAAGCTCTGTGTTTTGACTTCCAGCCTGTGCAGAGAGCTGATAACACCGATTGTTTTTAATTGTTGCTAAGTAATGTTTATTCTGGCCAAGGACTCTGTGAGTCTCATGCTCTGCCGGGGACGAGGGAGGCCAGGAGGAAGCAGAGACAGGACACCTGACCCAAACTACCCAAAGAGGTATTCCATACCACAGCACGTCATGCCCAGAGAGGTAACTGGGAGTTACCTGGAAGGGCACACTCTCTCTTCGGGGCGGTCGAACTCGTTCAGCGGTGGTATCGTATTCTCTTGTTATTTTCTCTTATCAATATTATCATTGGTGGTAGCAGCAGTGATTTGTGTTATACCTTAGTTACTGGGCTGTTCTTATCTCAACCCATGGGAGTTACATTCTCCTGATTCTCCTCCCCACCCCTCCGGGAGTGGGGAGGCTCGGGGGGCGCGGAGGGGGGTGAGTGGACGACCTGTGTGGATTGGTTTAAACCACGACAGTCCATTCATAAAACAGTTGTACATTTAACTGTAAACTTAACAAAAACATCTATATTTGCTACTACATAATATCAGTTAATGTAGTGCATGTGAAGAACTGCCTCAGAAATGTATATTAAGTAGGAAATGATAATAACTGAAAAACTTGTCTGAATTCAATCTCAACTTTGGAAAGATGTTCTTACCTGTGAAAGCTCAAAAATCCCTCATAAGGCTTGTAGTTCTTTATCTGCTATTGTAGTCAAAACATTTTTTATGGTTGAGAGAAAAAGAGATGTGAATTGTGAAAGATAAATTTAGGCTAAGGAATGGGTAATCTGCATTAAATAAACACCTTCTGGTAATCCTCTGACACTCAAGAAAGTATTTGAGACTGATCTCTCTCCTCCTTCTCCGTGGAAATAATTTAGCTAGTCTCACTATGGTAAAATTTCCCACTCCTTAAATCCTTCTATGTCCTTATTTTTTTTTTTTTTTTTTTTACCCTGCTGAGAACCTTGAGCTGGCTCCGAATACATGCAGCTTTTGGTACTTTTCTGTCACTTGCACAGCACAGGCTACCCCTAATTGTAAGGTCTACATGGCTGCATACCTAAGAAATTTTTGCAGTAGCTGATGCTGTCTGGAGAGGAACTTCAGACTTTCCAATGAGAATACAAAATGAAGTCTAAGCTATAAACATAGTCAATACTATATACACAATATACACTATATACTATATAGTCAATACTAATATACACAATATTGTATAATGGGGGAGCATATCAATACACAAATCCTTTTCCTTAGTGTAAAAATTATTTTCAAACCTAAGTGAAAGCTCACTCTGATTATTGCAGAGTAAGAAAAAAAATCTGTGTAACTGGAGAGCCATGATATATACAAGTGCCCTCTATTTATTTCAGCTGTTTTTCCTTCATTCTCTTTCCACACTGTGAGAAAGAAGATGTATACATTTTTCACATTCAAATAATTGCATTTTTATGGAATTTTAACCACAGCTTCTGAAAATGTTGTCCATAAAGATACAGGCAATCTCATGCGTCTATTTTGGCATACTTACAACATATTAATGAATACCCCTGATCTTCATCTCTGTTTTTAACTTATCTTGCAGCTTGGTTTTCCTAGTGATAAATGGAAGGGAGAGATTGTATTAGTTTTGCTTTAAAATCACTGACACATAAGAAGTGTTAGATGAGACTGGGGGCTCATATTTCAAATAATGACATCATTTTGGCTTTTGCCCTTTGTTAGGGAGTATCTTTTGCAAGTGGTGAACCTATGGAAGTATGTATTAAACCTACTTTTTTTCCATCTTCACTTGTTTTCACATACTTGGATGTACTCTGTGTTCACTTGATAGCAACGTTCTGACAAACTTAAATGTATATTTAATGTAAACACTTATTGCTTTGGCAAACAATAAGTGATCACATGGTTTTTTTCTTCTTCAGACTCTTGATGCATACATTTAATCTTTGGTTAACATGTTATGCTTTTATTTGATGTAAAATAAAGCTTCGTTTTTTCTTATTTTTCCCCCTACTGTGACTGTCTCCTTTGCACATATTAACGCTAAGCTCATTATTTAGGTGGGCTTCCAAGGTTTTTTTATGTTATAAACAATAAATATTACTCTGCAGATCTTTATTTGCTATAAATCTGTAGCTGTTCTAGTTTCATTGGCGTCGTGCCAGTGTACCCCAGCTGAAGTTGTAGAGCACAATATTTTATTACAAGGGCACGCATAAGAAGTAATAAGCACCTCATCAAAAGCCCTCAATGGCTTTTAGAAATATTAACTGAACAACCTTTATCTCACCAATGTGCGGTAAGCAAGCATTATTAGATTCCCTGGCATTTTCTTCATCAAACATTTGAAATTATGTTTATAAACTGTTTCAAGGGAAGAGAACTACTTCTTAGTGAAAGAGAATATTAAAATGTCTTAAAATAGCATTTCTAAAGCAATTATAAAGATAACAGGAAGGTTCACTCAACTTCAAGATGTCTCAAACTGCACAAACTTCTACCTGACCACTTACTAAACTGCAAAGGTGATATAAAAAGTTTTAGAATCATAGAATCATAGAACAGTTAGGGTTGGAAAGGACCTTAAGATCATCTAGTTCCAACCCCCCTGACATGGGTAGGGACACCTCACACTAAACCATCCCACACAAGGCTTCATCCAACCTGGCCTTGAACACTGACAGCAATGGAGCACTCACAACCTCTCTGGGCAACCATTTATTAACCTGGCCAATCCTCCTAGCTTTTTTTTGGTCCTCCCCTGTGTCCTGGAGAATTGACGAAAAGACTATCTGAGCTCCAGAGCCCCTAACCACCTCTCACAGGGCTCTGTAGTCTTTCTTTATGGTCCCCATTCTACTACTACCTATATCCCTAGCACCCACATGGATCAACAGGAGCGGGTAATAGTCCATGGAACTTACTAAAGTAGGCAGCCTCTCTGTAACATCCCTGATCCGTGCTCCCAGTAGGCAGCACACCTCCCTCAAGACGAGGTCAGGCCGACAGACAAGTGCTTTCGTCCCTTTCAAAGTACAGTCCCCTATTACTATGACCCACCGGTTTTTCTTTGTAGCACCAGTAGAGATCTTTACCTGTGCATAATCCGGCTGTTTGTGGTGCAAGTGCGTTTCCTTGTTAGCCTCCTGCAGGACAGCAAAGCTGTTCCGTGTGGGGACAACAGATCTAGGAGGAAGCCCCTTGCCTTTAATTGTTCTCCTCCTTCTTTTGTTATTTTTCTTTGTCACCAATTCACAATTTCCCGGGTTGGCGGCCTCCTTCTTTCCTTCATGAGCTGGAGGGGAAGCTTGAGGCCCCTGCACGGTTTTCCTCTCAGCTACCCTGACATCTTGCAGCCCGCTAATAGCATTCCGCAGCTCAGCCCCTGCTGCAGGAGGGCCTCCACCAGGGAGCACCGAGCGCAGCCCTGCCCATTGCGCACCTTTCCCTCACCAGACCAGCGCAGGCACCCTCTGCACCCCGAGCTCTGCACTGCAGCCTCCTCTCTCATCGCCTCTGTCTGGGTGCCTGCGCTGGCCACCGCCGGGACAGCCAGAGCAGAGCTCCCAGAGCGGGCCTTGCCCACACGACGGGTGCTCCTCATTCCTCGCAACCTGCACTGACCGCACTCATGGTAGCTCGGGCTCTCTAGGGCAGGTTTTTAACCACCCAGGGCTGGTGCCGCTGCTCCTGGCTCCGCCCCCTGTGAGTCAGCGGCTCGCGTCAGCTGAGCTGCCTGCTCCTGGGCAGGTCTTGCCAGGACTTGCCGCTCTCTCGGTAGCTCTGGCCGCTCTGAGTTGAGGCTCCTGGACGCTGATCTCTCTCCTGCTCCGGTGTTGAAGGCGTCCTCTCTCAAGCAGTGAATGATGTTTGTCTAAACATCAAAAAGTTTGCTTTTTACATCCTAGGTCAGATTCATTGCACTGACCTAGAGCCAGCCAGGGGGAGTGAAGATGTAAATCAGTGATTAAATGAGGAGTTATGCAGTTCTGTGTGTGTCTGTGTGTCTGAGTGCGTGTGCATGCGTGTGTGTAAATCTTGCAAAGTTTTTATAAATGTATTTTAAAAGAACCACATAGAAGAAATCTATTTTAATATAAATTAAATAACTAAAAGAAATTTTTGATCTTTATGGCCTTTTCATAAACCATCAGGGATGAAAATATCTTGTATCACATCTAAAGATATGCTACCTACTTAGGAGTACTTCCACTACTACCACAAGTCATCGTGATAGTAAGCCATACCTTCCAGGTTGCAAGGCCACTTTTATCATCAAATGGTTTATCTACCTCTTCAGGTTGCCTAGAAGATCAATTTTTCTATCTCCCTATCTGTGTCTTCCTATCTAGCTGTCATTTCTTCATATGCAGTATTTCTTCCTAAATAATCTCCATTAAGTTATATCTACATGTGTATACATTTTTCTTGTTTTCTTACTCTAAGACTTTATCATGCCTAAATGACAAACCAGACATAAAATTCTCCAGTCCTTTTTTTAAGGAAATGTTAATTTACTAATCAGCCTCCTCTTTGGCCTATTTTCCTGTTTTACAATGCTAGCAAATGTACAGTTTAGTTAATTTCTATCTTGTTTTCAAATAGAGAATAAGGTAGTATTTTTTAATTTTCCATCTTGTCTGCCTTGTTTTGAGCAGATAATGATTTTCTGCATCCCTCATATACTCTAATTTCCCCTAGTATAATTTAAAAATATTTTTATCTTTCTGAATGAATTTTTCCTTTTTTTTTTTATCTTGACTGCTATTTTTCTCAGTTATTCAGTATTGAAAAATATTTTTATCTTTTTTTTTTTCTCAGATGTATCACCTTTCCTGTTCTTCACTGCCTTCCTAAAACAAAACAAAACAACAATAAATAAATAAATAAATGAGGTCTTCAAATAGTCTACTACTTTATAATATGGAACAGTAAAAGCTGTACAACAGCCTGGCTGGTTTTCTCCCTGAAATGAATGAAATAGCTTTGCCCACTGAGATGCTTATCCCTTCGCCATGACCAAACCATGGCCTTTTTATTGTTTAACTTGACAGACTCACCTCTGGACATATGAGTATTACCCTTAGTAAAAGAAATTAGTGATTTGGGTCAATACTGTATTACATTTGGTCACTGAGAGAGAATATATTTTTAGGCACTGCTTTGTTTACAACCTAATTTTCTCTCACTGCTTTGCAGAGGTGACCTTGTTTTAATACCATCAGTACCTGATGTTATAATAATGAAATTCTTTTCAAACCTCCTCTGTTAACGTGTTCTTGCTCTGAAACAAATGTAAGATAACATTAATATTCCCTCCATAAAACACCTGCTAATTTGCTTGTGGTGAATATAGAAAGCTTTTTATTACAAATCACAAACTTCATTTATGTAGAATGAGTCACTAGGCCTTCTGAATAGCCAAATGAATACCTAATCTCGAATGCTGCCTTCAGCTATAACATCAGTCCTCTCTGGTTTTACTCATCGTTTATTAGCTATTCAGTTTTTAAAAATTTTCCATTCTGTTACAAAATTGTGTTGTTCATCTGTCAAAACAGCTTTGATTTGTGGTGGTGTTTTTTTTTTTGTTTGGTTGGTTTTTTTAATATTAAAGTCTCACAGAAAAAGCACATAGAAAAATACTATTTTGTTATTACAGAGAATTGTCAGTCTAATGTAAAATTATCAACTCTTTTGCAAAATTGTTGACACAACTTTTAATGAAAGTTGTACTGCTGATAAACTGTATGATACACATCATACGTATTATTTGCTGAATTGTTCTCTTCTGCAGAGATCATTCTGGGAAAATTTATATGCTGTGTACATATAGGGTAGATGATATACAGAAAAATGTAAGTGATCTATAAGCTCTGACTTACCTTAGAAGTTAATAGAAGCTACCATCTTTAAGTTTCTGTACGACGGAAAACATATGCATGAGACCATGCAACTGGAAACCCTAAAATCTATGAGAAATCAATTTGAAGCTGGTCAAATTAATAATTAACAATAATATTTTGGGAAACAGTTTACTGGATGAACAAAGCAATTTACAGTGACTTGAAATTACTTGTGTATTTTAATCCAAGCTCACTGAGTAATTTCAGCTGAAAAATAGCCACCTGGAAAGGAGGAACAAAAAGCTCATGTCTGACAACAAGAGCTACTTCATCTTTCATGCAAGAAGCTCAAGGCCAGGATGCTCATCCAAGATGACTAAACTAAGATTTTGTTCTACTTCCTAAATGGACTTTAACTCATATTGCCAACTTTTCAACCAAGTATACTACTGATTAATATTCTATCAAAGAAATTAAAGCAAAAGGAAAAGGAAAGGAATTGAAACCCACATCTGCAAAACTTGCAACTGTCCTATATAGATAGAAAAAAACCCCAGAATCGCAGAACCAAAGGATTACAAAATTTTGAGGCTGGAAGAAACCTCTTGAGATTATTTCGTCCAACCCAAAATCTGTGCTTATTTTGAATTACTGAATTGTTTAAATTTCTATGTGGATTGGCTATGAATATCTTATTCCCCAATTTATTACAGAATGGTGATGGGAAAGCTCCCCCAAATACCAAATTTGGTTTCCCCAAGCGGAAAGCTGTCTGTCAAACCTAATTCCCTCTCCACTTACCTGACCAGAGGAAGATCACTCACTTCCCACCTGATCCACATAGGCTTTCGCTTTTTTATTTCAGCTAGGTTAAAAAAATGCAAGTACCTTCTTTGAGATTTAAATATCGTTGTTTGATCACACGTGGATCACATATTTGTTTAAGTAAAGATAAACAATCTAAACACAACAAGAAAATGCTCATTTCTGTTAGATTTAAACTATTACACCAATTTATTCAGCTGGTTTTCTTATAAAAACAATTCCACACAGCTCTAGGGTTTCTAATCTAGAAGATAAAAAAAAAAAAAAAAATCAGTAAGCTGCTGCAGAATTGAAAGAATATGTTGAGAGAAATAATGATCTCATATAACCACAAAGAAAACATCGAGACAAAAAAACACTGAAAGAAATAGAAGTCTTAAAAATTGGGAGCCCTTTGTTTATATGCTTGCTTCCATAACACCATACATGCAATGCTAAGCTTCATTTTGTCATTAGCAATGAGTGCCTAGTGAGTTATTAGGATGTACAGCCATATGACTTTCCTGTAGCTTCTTGTAAGAGGGAACAGAGACATATTTGCTAACAGAACAAGGTGTCAGAAAGGGCAGGTTGTCTTCTTTTAGTTAAGTCTTCTATAGCACATGGTGACCACCAAGGGCACAACTAGTTTAAACTTGGGTTTTAGGCTGTCTTTTTCAGCAGTCTAGCTGCCCTCATACCATGCACAGGGTGAGGAGACAAGTACTGGGAAGGGGCAGACTGAGGATCTCAGAGACCTCTCTGTGCTCAGATTGTGAGTAGACACTGGGAGACAACTGTTGCCTCTTAGTTACAACACACATTACAGACATCCTTGGGTTGTATATTTATGCCAACCCTAGATCTTAGGGGTGGCTGGATAATCAGAGTATATCTGACACTCTTGTCAGTCTTGTCAAAGGCTAAGAAGATACATGCCTAGGGCGACAAAGAAGCAGCAGTAAAATAGCCATGATAGTGCTTCCTATTTTGCCCATGTTTGAGTTTGTTGCTTACAGAGGCGGGAATTTGCAGAGGTCACCAGCTGCAATCCATTCTCCACTCTGAAGTACCTCTTCTACTGTGTTTCAACTACAGCTTCATTCTCTCCCATTTAGGAAATGACATCAACAAATCCCTCAGCCTGACTCCAGACCTTTACTCTTTTTAAGGATCCTTGTCCTATTCAGTTGTCTAGTCTACACAGAAACAAGCACTTTTCACCAAGCACCATTTTTTGCAAATCACAGATTCTTGACTTTTAGAAGTCCTCAACTGTTTCTTCATACAGAACAAAAGAGATTGGAGTCTGCTGGAATATGTGCAATAATGTTGATTGGACAAGTCATTATAACAAGACTGGGACTTGTAATTTCCTCATCTGCCTGGCACCCAGAATGACTAATGTAACCTTAATGAAGCCTATTGCTTCTGTAAACCCTGGCTATAACTAGAAATTGGTTGTGTGACTTGTTTAGCAGGCAGCAGATCAACAATTGTGTAATTTCCTACATGGAGGTTAACAATGTACTGAAAATTTATATAAGTTGTTTAGTTCTACATTGAATCAAATCATTAGGCTGACCAAACCATTACACTGTCCAGAATATTGTTAATGTTTGTATAAAATTTAAGTATAGTCCTCAGCACACAGAATATTCCTTAGTGAGAAAGTTTCTATCATTCACTAAAAACCTCTTCTGAGAAAGCAGAGTTTGATGATAAGCTGATAATAGTAAAGGTGAAGAAATGACTGCTACATAATATTTAACGGAGATTTCAGATTATATATTCTGTTACAGAAATAATAAGTAGATTAACTATTATTTTGCATTTGTATTCTCATTCATTTAGAAGAAAGACTAAAATTTCCTCAAAAAATCACTGAGAATAGAAGCATATTCAGGTAAGCTTGAAGAGATTTTGAGTTCATTTTTAATTAATTGAGTAAGAAAGGAACAGACACACAAGATTTTATTTTAAAATGTAACATCTCAGGTTTAATTTCCAAATTATTTATGAAGAAAATGTCTAGGACAAAAAGGAATAAAATGATTAAAGAATAATATTTTTCAGTGTCAGAAAAGAATGTTTAGAGTAGTCCTAAACTGAAAAAGCCGCAAGCATAAAGATGCCTATACAAACTTATATATGAATATATATAAGTGAATATATGTGAATTTAATTCATTATTAGAGCATATATATGTTCAAAAGTCCCAAAGGCTTGAAAAACTTTACTTATAATTTTCATGTACGGTCTTTCTATTGCTACATGAAATGTAAAATATGTGTCGGGCTAAAATGTATCCCATGATGTATCACACTAAATCGTATCCCTAGAGGTCACTGTTATTCTAGATGAACCCACATAGTAACGGAATTATTGGGTAGTAAAAACACGACCCTCAGAAGCGGAATGTACAAAAATAATTTCTAGATAATTGAGCACAGTGGTAGTTCTACTACACAGAATACTAATTACAGTGCACCCTGTTTCCAAATCATTTGATTATTCTTTAGATTTAGATAAGAATTCATATTTTGATAAATAATTAAGGAATTAAATTTCATAGGAAACCACCACCTTTGGAAATAAGTGTATTTCATTAGAGGAAATTCTTATTATCCATATACCTATGCTTAAATTTTAAAGATGAGATAGCAAAACATTTTGTCCTGGTGTTCACAATTCAACACTAAAGAGTTTCTAATTATGATGAGACATTCCTTTCTATAGAATGTTCAAATAATAAGACTAAATTTTTGGACTTTCCCCCAACCCTCTCTTTTTTTTTAAGGACATCCTGTTGATGTTCTCATCCCAGATTAACCTGGGTCATCTTGCACATACAGAAGAAATGGAATGTAATATTGAAAAACATGTATCAACAAATTTGTTGCATTATGGAATAGAAAACCAGTATTAATGAGATGCTTATGAGATGTTACATTGTGCATGAGCTCGGATTATTTTCCCCATGAAAAGTATCAATTTTCATTAAAAATAAAATCTTAACTATGTCACCCCATCTGCAGCATTTTGCATCTGAAGCTAAAATATTTTCATTCTGAAAATAGTGAGTGGCCCACACATTCAGTTCCTGCTTTCTGATTCCTTACCATCACCCTGAAGTTTTAGAGAAGACATCACACTTACTGAGTGTTTTGTCAGGCCAAATGTCATTAAATCTGCAGAATTAGTCCTTGACTGGTCACTGATGGCCTTAGTAGAGCATAGGGAAATACCATGGAACCAACTAATGGTTTCTGTTGAATCACATCTTTCTTATTCTGGTATTTTTGGATAAGCTTCTCATCCTTCTAAAGAGAATGGTTTATGTATTACCAGTCTAAGATACTGCATTATTTTGCAGTATTTTTTTAATGTCCAAACGTGCTGTTATACCTACTCTTTGGGAATGCTCGCCGATGAATTTGTGTCAATTTCATGAGGCCAAAAAAAATTCCCCAGCTGTAAGAGGGATGAAGAATGAATACTGTATATGCTTCAAAGTCTAATGACATGTGTTAAATGAGCACTTTGTGAAAGTGACAGAAGAGTCAAAGAATGAATTACCAAAGTTTAACTTTCTCAGCTTTTAAAGAAAATGCAGACAGCTCCTCTTATTTCTTACTAGTAATAGCCTGTAAGAACACCTTGAGTGAGAAGATGTTTTTTCAAGATTAGCATTTAAAGAGTCTTTATTGACAATCTGAAGCTAACAAAGACATGTAAGTGGTATATTACCCTCTAGAAGTCTTGCTTCTGGTTGCTATTTTTAAACTAATGTTTTTATAATCAAGAAGATAAAGTGTATTTTGATTTAAAGACCATAGTCTTTCTATTGTATCAGTCAACTACATTAAGATCATTTTGGTTTCAATTATCGTCTTTCATTGAGCACCATTATCACCCATCAGCCCCTGAACAAATATCACTTTGTCCATCTTCCCAGGCAAGTACTGTAATTACTCAATAACTGCAATATTGATTCTGGAGAACTGAGTGTTACCGGTTGGCATACCAAGTTGCTTACTGACTCAGAATTGCGGCAGTCAGATAGAGTAGTTTTCAATATAGTTCTAAGCAAAAAGTCACTCAAATTAAAGGTAAAATTTTCTCTTCTTATTTGGTGCGTAGAGTTCCTAAGATTGTATTTTTTAATCAGATTTTAAATCACATGTGAACTGAAAGCCTCCGTCTTTGCAAAGATTTGCTGGAGTCCTGCAGAGCTTAACGCAAGAAAAAGCATATCAGAGGTTGCACAACTCCTGTAAAAAATACATCTGCAATATATTGCCAAGATGTCATATTGTGAAACATCAAAACCCTGAAGAGAAATCTTGGTGTAAAACATCACACAGCCATGATCAGTGTGTAAGCAATGCATTCAGCTTCTCATTTACAAAGACATTTTCTCAGTCTTGCCTCATAGAACTTTTTCCTCTTTGCAATGCTTCCAATGGCAGACTAGCAGCACAAACCACGTAATTAAAATGAAAATCAATTTATTCAGCACTTGCATGCAGTATGACATGGAATCCATTTTTGAAAATTAAAAGATCACCACCTAAAGATATTTATGAATCTGGCATTGATATGCTGTGAGTGGGAAACTGGAATGCACATTAGATACACACATGGAGACTACAATTGTCTCCAGCAAATCCATGACAGAAGGTTTTTAATATCTGTCCTGTGCTATTTAGAAGCTGCCTTTACCAGATTAAGTCCTTTCTGAATTTTGTTTCCCGGAACGTGTGGGTCATTGAACAGTTGACTGCTAACAGTAACATGATACAAGATTTGCATGCAGAAACAATGCATAGGATAGTAGCCCCATAGTGAGACCTAACTGAAATGGTTCCTTTTAAAAAAATGTTGGTTACTATCTTGTAATCTGTGTATACGGAGGCTGAGAAAAATTCCATTCTGTTTTGCAGCAGGGCTTCAACAGTCATTGACCTGCTGATCACTGATTTAAATGTCAGACTCATTCTGTTACAGATTTTTTGTTATTTCTTTTTATTTCTCCTTCCTAGCTCCCCTACAAACTGTTCCCTCTCACAAATTGTCATTTACAATCAGTGTGCATTTAGAACAGCTGACTCTCAGAGCTATTTGGTCCAGCCCTTGCTGCACTTATATTTTTTTTAAGCCAATGGGTTTAGTATGACTATAGCAACTCTGAGAGAGAAGGAAATAAATGGACTGGCAAATGCACACTGAAATGAACAAGTCAGTACTACAAACTCTGTCATAATCTTTGCGCAGTATTTTTATTTTCTATCATAAACAGCAAATTTTACACCACTGCGTCAGTGCAAAACTGATGCAGCCTCGACAGAGCCATTCTTGAGATTCTCTCCTGCTTTGGAGGATTTTGCTTTTGCGTACCATCACAAGAGCCCCATAACTATGCTTCATATCAGAAATATGTTGTAGTGTTCCTGTGACCTGCTGAGAGATGGACACCACTTTGGCCACAGCAACATAGCTATGTAATGATGCCTGAGACCTTTTCCTGAGAGGCTATAGCTTATTGCAACCTTATAGGGAAAGCCATACTTGTTTTATATTTTTATTCTGTGTTCATTACATAGTATTTAGAATTGCTGAGATGAGTAGCTCGAGAGAGGACGCCTTCAACACCGGAGCAGGAGAGAGATCAGCGTCCAGGAGCCTCAACTCAGGGCGGCCAGAGCTACCGAGGAAGCCACAAGTCCTCGACAGGACCTGCCCAGGAGCCGGCAGCTCAGCTGACACGAGCAGCTGACTCACAGGGGGCGGAGCCAGGAGCCGCAGCACCAACCCTGAGTGGTTAAAAACCTGCCCCAGGGAGCACGAGCGACCAGGAGTGCGGCGAGGCAGTTTGAGTGAGCAGGTGAGCAGCTGTTGTATGGCCAGGGCCTGCTCTGGGAGCTCTGCTCTGGCTGTCCCGGCGGTGGCCAGCGTAGGCACCCATACAGAGCCGATGAGAGGGGAGGGTCATAGTAATAGGAGACTCTACTTTGAAAGTGACAGAAGCACTTGTCTGTCGGCCTGACCCCGTCTCGAGGGAGGTGTGCTGCCTACCAGGAGCATGGATCAGGGATGTTACAGAGAGGCTGCCTACTCTAGTAAGTCCCACGGACTATTACCCGCTCCTGTTGATCCATGTGGGTGCTAGGGATATAGATAGTAGTAGAATGGGGACCATAAAGAAAGACTACAGATACCTCTATACAAATGCCCATACAACCACCCTGACATGTGTTGGAACGATGGCATTGCACGGCACAAGCAATCCAGGAGGTTACTTGATTGTGTGGAAGACAGCTTCCTTCTGCAAGTAATAGAGGAGCCGAAAAGGAGAGGTGCCATGCCTGACCTTGTGCTCACCAACAGGGAAGGTCTTGTTGAGAATGTGGTACTCCAGGGCAGCCTTGGATGCAGCGATCACGAGATGGTCAAATTTGAGATCCCCACGACAGTGCGATCACGAGATGGTCGAATTTGAGATCCCCAGGACAGTGAGAAGAGCGTGTAGCAAGCTCACTGCCCTGGACTTCAAAAGAGCGGACTTTGGCCTCTTCAGGAGCCTGCTTAGTAAGGTTCCATGGGATATAGCCCTGGAGGGCAGGGGGGCCCAAGACTCTTGGTTGATATTCAAGGATCACCTGCTACAAGCTCAGGAGTGCTGCATCCCAACTAGAAGGAAGTGCAGCAGGAGGGCCAGGAGACGTCCTTGGATGGATAAGGAGGAAAATTCAAAGCAAAAAAAAGGCTTATAAAAAGTGGAAGCAAGGACAAGCGGCCTGGGTAGAGTACAGGGATGTTGTCTGGGAAGCTAGGGACCAGGTTAGGAAGGCTAAGGCCCAGTTAGAATTAAACCTAGCCAGGGATGTTAAGGATAAAAGGAAGGGATTCTACAGGTACGTAGCAAACAAAAAACAGACTAGGGACAACATAGGCCCCCTGAGGTAGCTCTCAGGAGAACAGGCTACACAGGATTTGGAGAAGGCTGAGGTTCTGAATGACTTCTTCGCCTCGGTCTTCACTGGCAAAGGCTCTGACTGCACCACCCAAGTCTTAGAAGGCAGACGCAGGGACTGTGACAATGAAGACCTTGGGCCCGCTTTAGGAGAGGATCTGGTTCGAGACCATCTTAAAAATCTGAACGTGCACAAGTCCATTTGACCTGATGAAATCCATCTGCGGGTCCTGAAGGAGCTGGCGAATGAAGTTGCTAAGCCACTGGCTGTCGTATTTGAAAAATCATGGCAGTCAGGTGAAGTTCCCGACGACTGGAAAAAGGGAAATATAACACCCATTTTCAAGAAGGGGAAAATGGAAGACCCAGGGAATTACAGACCAGTCAGTCTCACCCCTATGCCTGGCAAAATCTTGGAGCACATTCTCCTGCACAGCATGCTAACGTACATGAAAAACAACAAGGTGCTGGGTGACAGCCAGCATGGCTTCACTAAGGGGAAATCCTGCCTGACCAATTTGGTGGCCTTCTATGATGGGGCTACAGAACTGATGGACAAGGGTAAAGCAGTTGATGTCATCTACCCAGACTTGTGCAAAGCGTTTGACACTGTCCCACACGACATCCTTCTCTCTAAATTGGAGAGATATCAATTTGATGGATGGACCACTCGGTGGATAAAGAACTGGCTGGATGGCCGCAGACAGAGTTGTGGTCAATGGCTTGATGTCCAGCTGGAGACCAGTAACAAGTGGTGTCCCTCAGGGATTGGTGTTGGGACCGGTCTTGTTTAACATCCTCATCGCTGACATGGACAGTGAGATTGAGTGCGCCCTCAGCAAGTTTGCCGATAACACTAAGCTGTGTGGTGCGGTTTATACCCTGGGGCGAAGGGGTGCCATCCAGAGGGACCTTGACACGCTTGTGAGGTGGGCTGATGCCAACCTTATGAAGTTCAACCATGACAAGTGCAAGGTCCTACACCTGGGTCGGAGCAATCCCAGGCACAGCTACAGGTTGGGCATAGAAGAGATTCAGAGCGGCCCTGCGGAGAAGGACTTGGGGGTGCTGGTCGATGAGAAAATGAACATGAGCCGGCAGTGTGCGCTCGCAGCCCAGAAAGCCAACCGTATCCTGGGCTGCATCAAAAGCAGCGTGACCAGCAGGTCGAAGGAGGTGATCCTGCCCCTCTACTCTGCTCTTGTGAGACCTCACCTGGAGTACTGTGTGCAGTTCTGGTGTCCTCAACATAAAAAGGACATGGAACTGTTGGAACAAGTCCAGAGGAGGACCACGAGGATGATCAGGGCACTGGAGCACCTCCCATATGAAGATAGGATGAGAAAGTTGGGGCTGTTCAGCCTGGAGAAGAGAAGGCTGCGTGGAGACCTCATAGCAGCCTTCCAGTACCTGAAGGGGGCCTATAGGGATGCTGGGGAGGGACTCTTTGTCAGGGACTGTAGTGGCAGGACAAGGGGTAAGGGGTTTAAACTTAAACAGGGGAAGTTTAGATTGGATCTAAGGAGGAAATTCTTTCCTGTTAGGGTGGTGAGGCACTGGAATGGGTTGCCCAGGGAGGTTGTGAGTGATCCATCCCTGTCAGTGTTCAAGGCCAGGTTGGATGAAGCCTTGTGTGGGATGGTTTAGTGCTAGGTGTCCCTGTCCATGTCAGGGGGGTTGGAACTAGATGTTCTTAAGATCCTTTTCAACCGTAACTGTTCTATGATTCTATGATTCTGTGATTCTAAGGAATGTAAAATAATTAGCAGCAACTCAAAACATTGATGTGCTATCTGCATTGTTCACAGTCTGAAGTCGAAAACACAGCAGTGCACCAGCTACTAAGGAGAAAAATGACTGCTACTGCTGAACCCAAGACACCCCCTCACTCAACATGTTTGGATCCCACCGATCTTTTTCAAAGGTTTCTACGGACTTGTATACCTGTGTGCTCTGCAGATTTTGCTACTTCTCTAGGTTATGAATAAGTGAATGAAATAACTTCAGGCCTAATGCAAGGTTTTGAAAAATTCTAGTATTCTCTGATTTTGATGAATCTTGGTTATTTTCCCACCTTTAATTTTTTCAAACACTTCTAGCTCTTCTTTGAGAAGATTTGGACTCCATTAATTTTGTAAAGTAGGCAAATTATCTGAGATAGTCACAGAGAGTTATATGGAAAATTACTTAAAGCCTAACTCCATAAATGTTAAAAGCCTTTTACACACCTCTAATATTATTAAAATAATTTTAAAAAGATGTAATGTAAATATATGTCATCATTGAGGGCATTTTATAAAAGCAAAGAACATCTTGCAAGTAGTTAATGGTTATGTTCCTATTGTTTCCAACTGCATTTTGAAAATTATCCAATGTTTTCTAATGCTGCTTGTATCATGTCACACTCAGTTACAGTTAGAATCTAACTTCTGTGCTTAGAAGAAAAGTTACTTCCATAAAAAAAAACAACAGATACAACTTCATCTCTGCAGACCACTGAATTAGATTTTAGAACCTGAGATCATACGATGTTTTAAGTAATAGCATCAATAGTGGTGAAATAATTTATAATATCTGAAAATAGAGGACAAAAAGCTGGATTTCCTATTCATTTCAGAAGGAGGGGTTTCCATATGGGAAAGTTGTCTTCATAGGACAGCTATTACTAAAGAATCTCTACATCGCAAGAAACCAGCACAAACAGGCTGACACTAGTAATTTGCTTTGCCTTCAGATGATCAGAATAGGAGGACTACAGAAAGGCATGTGAGAAACAGAGCAGGAACAGATCAAGCTATTCATTAGCTCTTTAACTACTTTGGGCCCAGCAAGTTCCCTAGTGGAGAAAAAGTGGCAAACCTCACACCTGGAGTACTGACCTGAACCAGCCCAAGCTCAGGCTTGCTCACTGACTTGTTTGTTGCACAATGGTAATATGAAACTTCTACATTTCAAAATACTCCAGTTTGGGATCTTCATAAGCTCTTTTTCAGAAAAGTCAGAGCCCTCTTTGTGATCAGCATAAATTCGGTAGCGAATTACAGCCAAGAAGCAGGATAGAAAGTTATTCCCCACTATCTTTTAGTATTAATTACTACTTCCCATCTGAGCCTGAGCTGGACTGATCTTCCTCTGTGGTCCTGGAAAGTTGCAGCTATTAGATCCATCTCCCAGCTGACACCTTTATCTCTCCATGTGGTCACCTGGAGACAAGAGAGAAAGACTAATCTCAGGTTTTGTCTTTACTCTTAGCTGAGAAGATGCAATTAAGGGTACTTTTCCCAAAGAAGAGTGGAGGTTCACCATGTGAGTTCTCTCTTCAGTGGTTAGCTTGCAATAGCTAACAAAAAAAGCTAAAGTTTTTCTCACCTTAAAGCCAAAGGAAAGATTCAAGCTATTTGTTCACTTTAAACCAGGAAGAGGTGCTGTTAATTTCTGCTTTTCAGTGAGAGCAACAGCACTCTTTCTGAGCTCTACTTTTGTCTGCCACTGCCTGAAGTGAAACAGTTGAGCATAACAGTGCTAAACTGCTCAGGCCAAAGAAGCCACTTAGATTTCATATATTAGTTCTACCCCAAACAGCCACTAAAAAAAGTTGTCTGAGTTCAGGAACTAGTCTGAGCAATTATTATAAGTAGTGCTGCAAAAAACAAGTCTAGTGCTTGCTTTTATACTGATGAGATGCTTGCCTAAGTATACTTCAATTTGGGTGAAGTAGTGGTGACTCACATGACCCAGTCCCAAGACCTTATTAAATAATATGGTTGCAGAAAGAGAAATAAACTCAGCATTATTCAGGATCAAGTCCATTAAACCCTTAGCTGTTTCTTCAATTATTTTTCACTCATTGGTTGCTTTATGTACATTCAGTACACAGTAAGACAGTGCATGATAGTGTGCAACTTTTCAGAGGGTGAACATACTGCCAGTTTGGGGGTAAATTACTGATTTTTCATATCATCAAAAAATCATAGAATCATAGAATAGTTAGGGCTAGAAAGGACTTTAAGATCATCTAGTTCCAACCCCTGTGCCATGGGCAGGGGCATCTCACACTAGACCAGATTGCCCAAGGCTCTGGCCAACATGGCCTTGAACACTGGCAGGGATGGAGCATTTACCACTTCTTTGGGCAACCTGTTCCTGTGTCTTGCCACTCTCACGTAAAGAACTTCTTCCTTTTATCTAACCTGAACTTCCCCTGTTTAAGTTTGAATCCATCACCCTTTGTCCTATTGCTACAGTCCCTGGTGAAGAGCCTCTCTTTGGCATCTTTGTAGGCCCCCTTCAGATACTGGAAGACTTCTATGATGTCTTCATGCAGCCTTCTCTTCTCCAGGCTGAACAGCACCAATTTTCTCAGCCTGTCTTCTGTTTGATCTCTGAAGGCAGTCTACCTCCCAGCAGGAGCTGAGCTTTTCTTCCCAGTAGAAGCTGCACAAGATGGTCACTGATGAAAAGTGAAATTTTGCAGGAGCC
The DNA here is from genome assembly GCF_037157495.1 of Lathamus discolor. Taxonomy (NCBI): domain Eukaryota; kingdom Metazoa; phylum Chordata; class Aves; order Psittaciformes; family Psittacidae; genus Lathamus; species Lathamus discolor. Next base: position 43,940,798 of record NC_088889.1, read on the forward strand.
AGAGGGTCTGACTCCAAGAACTTGAATTCAATAAATACATCCTGAAGCATGTTGGCAGCCCCTAATTAGGTCTGAATCTACAAGCTCTAGCTTACAGGTTCCACTAAGCGCAAACTCATCAAGACAAAGATGTCCTTGTCTCTCACAAGTGAAACATCTTCTCTGGAGGACAGGAGAAACTTCAAAACCAGCAAGAGCTGGAATCCTATTCCTGCCGCAGACAATGGCTTTAGTTCCCACTGCGTTCTAGCTCAGCAGGAGCTCAGAGGAAAGCAAAATGCTTCCAATCAGCCTGAGAGTGAATGACTCAGCTCCTGCTGAGTCTTGAGCTGTGAACCTTATAAACAAGATTTTTTTCCCCTTACCATTAAAGTAATGTTAGAATTCTGTAGTGTGCTGATAGCTTACCAAACTCCTACTGAAATCAAAAGAAATCTTTTGAGCTGCTTCAAAAGTCAGTGTGTCAGGTCATATACCTGGGCTGAATCACGTTGTGGTTTAAAAGCCCTTAAAAAAGATAATGTTTTTATTTTTTCTTTCTTTGTCATCTAAGGGTATCACTTTATAGGGGAAAGTGACAAAATTAGAAGTTATGAAGCTCAAAAGCACCTGCAACTGCTGGGTAAAAATTTCATACAAGAAAGGAGTTTTCTTTCTGATGTTCCATCTGATGTTCACAAAGAAATTAAAAGTTGAAGCATTGCTTCCCTTTCAATGCAGTTTAAATGAACACTAAGGGTATCAGGCTAGCGTGAGATGTGAGTAAGACAATAAACCATTTAATGCACAGTAGGACAGAGAACTAATCTGGTGCCATATGAAATTATGTTGTTTCTGTTCTTTCTATCAATCTATATTTTAACTCTACCTTTTACTTTTTATCATATGATTTAAATGCTCTTCTGAGTTTCCACTTTTTTTTTTTTTTTTGTTTGTTTGTTTATTTGTTTTGATTTCTGCATACATTAACTGACTGTGAATGTTGTTTTTGGCTTGCTGCCTCTTTCCTGCCTTAGGGAGTATTTCTCTGTGGCTAACAGTAGGTGCTGAGTCCTGAAGTGTCGATTCAGAGCAATGGAGACAGGTGGGCCATCAGCAGGAGTAGTAAAGTGATATGCCACTGTAAATATGAAACTGTAAAAGCAGAAAGAAACAATCTATTTTTCATTTCAAACTTCAGGCATGACAGCTCCTAAAATCTAAGAACCAGATCTGTATAGGAAAAAGGCCATCATAGCTTTTTCTTATTGTAAGAATTTTTCCTCAGTTCTGATATGTATGTATGAACAGTTTAAAAGCAAGAGAACATAGCAAGTCTCAACACATGGATATTCTAATAGCTGCATTTGGAGAGCAGTCTTTCTCCTCCTCCCCCCTTCAACCGCATGGGGAAAATTGCAAATGAGGTAGTGTTTCTCCTTGAGTAAACAGACAGACATTTAACATACTTTTGATGATATCCTAGGTAGGAAGAACAAACAAACACATTATTGTTATTATTAGTAATATTAGTAATATTATGCTATTATGTGTTTCTGTCAGTTTTGAAGTCTGGAATTTTTCTAAATGAGATCTCTCTTCTTCCTCCCTCTTTCTCCTAATACTGACATAAATGTACATACATTACTTAATTTTCATCAATGCTGAATCAGAGGAGAAATATCTCCAGTCTGTTGGAGAAGATTTGTTTCCTTTTGATTAAAGACAACTTTAATTTTTCTAGTATCTTTAAGAATGTAAAGCTGACTACACATTTTAAATCTTGAAACATGTCCATACTTGAGACTGTATGATTTTAATGATTGAATGGAATTTCTTGGCTTTCAAAATGTTAAGAAGCCACTGGAATGTTGGTGAAGATGGAGGGTTCATTACAGATTTTGCTACTAAGAGCAGGAAAAGATTTTCATTTCACACTCAAAAATGTAGTCCCTGGTATTCTGGTTCACTTGCTAAGGCAATAGAGTGACAGATTTTGCTGTGTCCTACTCAACATCTTCTATGTTCAAAGTGCACAATGAAACAGAAAATGGCTTGTACGTAGAGCTTCTAATGCCCTAGTCTTGGCTGGGGTATCTAAGCAATTACAAGCTACTCATAAATGAAGCAACAGCAAACAAGTAACACTGTTGCACCACCTAAACAGACAGCCCCATTCGCAGATGAAAAAGAGAAGCAGTAAGAGAACCTGAGTCACACACATGAAAGACCCCGGGTGAAATACTTGCATTTTATCAATTTTGTTGCCTTGAGCTTGTTACAGTATTTTCCATTTCTTAGAAACACTGGAAAGAACCAGCACACTGTCTTTTTCACAGAAAGAAATGTGAAACTCTCTTTTAAAAAGAGTATTCTGTCAAGTGAAATTAAGAGCAAGGGATATATCAGTAGTTTTATATCATAAACACAATATGGAAAACTTCATTGAAGAGAGTAGTAAAGTGTGACACTAAAAATCCATTACCTTTGAATATTTATGGCAACTTGCATCTGAAGATCTTTGTCAGTTATGACACTGTCTTCCCAAATAGTAAATCAGGAAATTCTTCTTCCATATCTTATCTACTGGAACCTATCCATCATATGAAGTAAAAATTCACTGTTAGAATGCAACTTAATTCTAACAACGGAGCATTATATAGTAAGGTAATTTCCTCAGTTAGCAGGACCCAAAGCAAGAAAAGGATCATTTATAACAGTGACATTTCCCTTATAAGTTCAAAGTTGTATATATAAAAGCAAGTAGATATTCAGAAATAGTATATTAGAATCCTTTCTATTCAGTGCAAATAAAACGCTCAGGAAATTCCATACTTTATTAATTGAAGCCTGACTTCTTCTAATCGTGTTCCTTTGGGGGTTGTTTTTTCTTGGGGGGGAGGGTGAAGGTGGGAGGAGGGAGGGTGGTTGGTTGTTTCGCTTGCATTTTTATTGCTTTTAATTAATGCTCATTCCCCAATTTTAACATTTTAAGAAAGGCAAAATGCTAATTATTATGCCAGGTGCCTGAAATGTTAAAACTTTAGAATACTTAAATACGTGAGCTTAACTATTTCCTGCTCTTTGCTGACACTTAACTCATCATTATTGTGTATGAGCACTTAATTCCATGATGTAATATTTCATCCATTTCTAGAAAATAATTGTACGTGCAGGAAGAGTTGTTATCCCATTGCAGAGGCCGCATTTGGTTGATGGGTTAAGTGATTCTGAAATATTGATTGAGTAGATATGGTTCTTAAAGTGTTTTTCAAACATTTTTAGAGTACTTTGGGAGGTAATACACATAAATATAATCTACTGCTATTAGTCTCAGAGAAAATACTAAGTTACGCATAACTTCTGCAGTTGTATACATATACTTCCAATACTTACGTTTCTTAGAAAATTTTGCTGAATGAAAGAGAAAATTTGAAATATTAATCAATGAATATCTAATGTGCAGCAAAATATCTCATGTTTTGAGTTTTGATCAGAAAGCATAAGCTGCATATTTAACAAATCTTTTATTGAAATTAGTCAGACATCTTAGTACAAACAATAAAACCAATCTGATGAATATAAGCCCATGCTATAATAAAGAGGAATTTTGTCATGCAAGATTTACTCCAGTGTTAAATTGTCCTGTGTGCTACAAATTTGGCTTTCCCTCTCATTTGCACATTCTTGTATTTGAATGATTTTCTTTCAAAGTTTAGCTTTCAAACTATAAGCTAGTTATTAACTGATAAGAATTGATTCTTTGCATAGCTGATATATACATTTTAAAATGTTGATACATATACATTTATTTATATTTTTTTTATGTAAATATATTTTTACAAATGTATAGAAATCCGAACTGAAAGTGGAGCTGCAAAATGTACACCTATACATAAAAGTTCAGGCTTTTCCCACTTCTCCCATGGCAAACAGAGCAACTGACAAAAGTATAAGATTTTTTTCTTTTTTCCAAAAAAAAAGGAGTGTTCTGAAAAAATCCGTTTAATGAGTGCTCACACAGATTTTCTGGCCTGTCAGCAGTCTGTCTGGAAGGCTCTTTGTCCCTTCAGCCAAAAGATTTACATCTGCCAAAAGCCTCTAACATGACCGTAAGGTGGCTTGGGAGCTACTGCCTGCACAGTACTAATGAAATTAATCAAGAAAGCTCCCATTGTCCCCTTTTTACAAAGAAAAAATATTATTTTACTTTGATTTAAACATTTTCTGGAGGAAATTTTGATTTTGTTAAGGTAGACCATTTTCTGTCTGAAAGGGAAAATACCTGTCAAATTCAATTGTATAAATCTTTGGTAAGTATTTTGACTGTTTTAAAGAAACACTGAGTCCTGGAAGTACTTGTAGAAGGACAATAAAATTAAGCCTGAAATTAATATCAAATATTCATAGAATCCTCTAAAGTTTCTTTGGTTCTCAGTTTCCCAAATGTGTAGTTTAATACTCAGCCACTCAAGCAGTCAAGGGGACTACTATAAGAGGAAAACACTTAACTTCCTAACTTCTGAATGTATTAGGAATCTGTGTGAAGTGCATCCTGGCAATATGATCCTTCATCTTACGTGGAGAAGAATGTGGAAAATCTTACGTTTTCTACATTGAAAATGTCTACATTGGAAATTGTGTCTTGACTCAGTATCATTTTTTTTCTTTTTTTTTTTTTTTTTTTTGGTGGAGTGAGGGTTTTTTTGTTTTGTTTTAGGGTACTTTGGTTTTGATGATTTTTTTTAATTATTTGTTTGTGTTCTGTTGTTTTTGTTTTTTGGTTTTTTTTTTTATTTTAGGGTAAGTGAGCACTCCCAAATAGAAAATCTAGTGTTATATTAACAGTCTAATGTCTCATTTGAAACTATTTGGTTTACTTGTGTGAGCATACCATTCTGTGGCTGCAGGTGGTTAGCTGGAACAGAAACAATGCTTCATGTGTACTCAGTGTAGATTCAAGACACAACCTGTGAGGTCTTTGTGTCTTGCCATGAAATCCAGCCTGCAAAAAAGACTGAAGCATGAGATTCTAACCTAGGATTCCCTGGAGGTCACATAATGGTATTTCTGAATGTTAGTAGTTTGGCTGAAAATTAATAGTTTTCATCAGAAAATGTATTGGATTTTTGTTTCCCGACAGAAAACTTATATATTCTGCAGGACAGCAGGAAACAAATGGGTAAGATTTGTCTTATTAAAAAAAAAAAAAAAAAAAGCTATCATTTATGTCATTCAAGCATTGCCATGTCAAGAAATCCTTTGCTTCCTGCTTAATGAATATTTCTTTGCAATTTATATCAAAAATATGGCAAAGCATTATATTTAAGAGGTTAACACAGCAGAAACAGAATCTAAAGGGCTTAATGGAGGGTGAAGCAGAAGAAGGGTCAAACAGTTGTTCTGCAGAGCTAAAAACTGAGCAATTTCTACTGCTGCTCTCCTGGAGCTCTGTAAGTAAAAGACATTGTTTAGAAAGGAGTTTTTGTGGTAGACACTCCATAAATACACATTCATTCCCAAAGGAGGTTACAATAAAGCTAGAAAACAATTTGTCATGACCTCAATGAGCAGTACTTGCTGCCATGCACAGTAATCATTTCTGAAATTTTGAAAATTGATGGTAATTTTGGGCCCTGAAATGAAATAGAAATGAACTAGGCTTCTTTTAAAAATCAAGAAGTACTATTATGTTACGCAACATTAAACATAAGACATGTGCTCTGTGCAAAATGCAAATCCCTGTTTCAGATAATAAAGACACATCTGTTGGAGAGAGTGTCCTACAACTAGCACCCATAAGAAAATGCCATGAGCTGTAAATTCAACAAGAAATTTGGGATTATTATACTGAATGCTTCATCCTTAAATAGGTGTTGTAAAACAGTTCTTGACTTGTTAAAGAGACATCTGAAACAACTTATGACCTGTTCTTGTTTAATAGTTACAGGAAAAAATATTGTCATCTTTGTTCAGGATACCCTGGGTTCCCTGCAGGTTGATGGTAACTTTTCTGTTCTTTCTCACTCTGAAGTTTTAACACACTAAGGAAAATACTTGGATTAAAAATGAGGCATGGTGTTTCTAGGTTTTCTCAGGTTTTGATTTTTATTTTATGTTATTATTTACTCAAAAGAAAGGTGTGTTCCCACTATTATACTGTCCTTCTTAAGCCATGATTTGTCTTTCATCTTAGTTTTATCTAACTTCTGTTTGATTTGTAACATGCGGCTTCAGATAAACTTTCATCAAAACCCCCAGAAGAGTACAAAAATATTTTCTCTCTGAAAAGTCAGTAGAATCATTGCTGCAGAAGCAAGTTCTGCAAGATTCTGGACACTACCTTTTTCGCTGAGAGAATCTATATTGTATTATTAACATGGGGCAGTATTAAACTTTATTTGTGTAGACATTATCACCAATTGCACTCAGAAAAAACTATATCACAGAATCACAGTCTAGTAGAAGTTGGAAAGGACCTAGGTCCAGTTGTGCAGGTCTGTGTCTGGAAAGCTTTTGTATATCTCCTCCTAGGTGCAGGACTTTTCCCTTCTCCTTTTTGATGTTCAAGAGATTCCTGTCTGCCCTATTCTCCCACAGCACCTTAGGGTGCAGCTTTTTGCTTTAGAAAGCTATAATCATGGCAGCTCTACAGACTGAACTCCTCCAGTTATTCACAGGACATGGAAAAAACATGCACGGATTTGTGTAATGTATCGCAAAGTGCCAGGGGCTTTTGAAAAGAAGGCAGAGGGCTCTATGGACCATATACTATGCTATCTACTTGTAAGCACTAAGTACTTAGAAGTTCCAGAGCAATACATTTAATACCACTCCTAGCAATTCAAAAATATAGATATGCACACATCCCCCAAAACATACAATTACAGAAAATTTTGTTGAAATATGTTAAAATGTTATAACATAGAAAATGTCTTTTTGTGACAGAAACTTACTGCTGCACTCAATCATGCTTGAACCTGAAGATCTAGGACAGTCTTAACAAAAAAAAAAAAAAAAAAAAAAAGCAAAAATGAAACATGACATGAGGTCAATTTTGACAGCTTTAAGCCATGGTATCTAAAAACCCAATGGAATAGTATGATTTCTCAGAACATACAATGGATTATAGGAGAATGCAGCCTGCAGGCACTCTGGATGTATGCCCAAGACAGACAACAGCATATGCTCAAGCAGAGGGGACATCAGGGTAATGGAATAAAAAATAGCTGTGTGTTTATCATGAGACGTGAGAAGGCAGCCAGAATCCAGTAATCCCTAGAGGTATTTCTAGGGGCTACTGTTAGATGCTAGGTGTTTGGTACTAGGTGATGTTGGTGTTTGGTTCTAGGCATCCTTATGTCATTTCCATATGGAATAGAATATACAGTACTAGTAATCAGCAGAGTGTCAGATTTCCTTCAAGCACCAAATGCTCCTTTTGCCAGTAAACAGTCAGAAATGTTAAGGACTGATAAATCTTCATGATGGATCAGCACAAAATAACTTAGGACCAGTGATCGTGTAATCATGATTCATTTGAGGAAATGTTCAGTGCCTAATGGACCTCAAACATCTACATCTGCCTGTGTACTGCAGCTGTTGATGATAGCTCTCTAATTGTTTAGGATGGAAAAAAATAATTTCAAAAGATCTTGCTTTTACTTTTCTCAGTAGAAACAAGAGAATGCCCATAAAGAGAAATACTGATGGATTTTTCTTTGCATGTATAGTCTCTTAAAGAACAGTATTTTAGGCAAACTGCGTAACTGGTCTCTTCTGTTTGCAGCCAATCTCATAAAAGCTTCTCAACACAGGGCTGAGAAAGCAATGCAGTTGTATGCTCAAAAGAACGGATTTACAAAAGGAGTCAGACAACACTCACTTACAGACTTACAGCAAAATCCAGAGCTGAAGTTCTGCATCTGGTACAAGGGTAAAGCTATGTATCTGAGAGATTTTCCTAGTGATGAGTAATCAGAAATCATCTTCAGGACTCAACTACAAATTCTCATGTAAGGACTGTTTCTTTGTTCTGTCTGAATATCTTCACTATGGGAAAACATCTCCTTTTGTATGAGAGTTAGAAAGAACAATTAGTTGCCTGTCTATGCTTCCCTGCAACTACACCTTGAACTACACCTTGAACGTCTGCAGATTTTGTAGTTCAGAAGAGGAAGTAGTCAGACATGGATCTGAAGATTTCAGCTATTCAAATGGGATGTAAACTTGGTCTTAAATCTAGGATTCTCAACCAATTTTACAATATACTGTCAATGAACGTGCTGTCCACAAGACACTAATTGTACAAATATCCCTAAAATATCCCTAGTAAGGAATAAACCCACCTTCTTTTGAGAATAACAGCTCATACTTATGCTTTGAGTAATCCAAATTCAATTACTCAGTGGTGTGATACAAATTCACATTTCCCACCTCACCTAAAAAGATCTTCAGCTACAGGAACCGCTAAGAAGCTCTGCAGGATGTACTCTTAACACAATCTGTTAAAGTGCTTTACTTGTGTGGCATAATTAAAAATACTTGTGAGCCTATCTCTCAAGCCAAACAAGAGCTTGGAGTGCTTATCTGGAATTCTCTTCACAGTACGGATGTACTGGTCTCTGAGATAGAAGGGTAAATGTACATAAAGAACTGTCCTTGCTCTTTGTTATTTTCCTTGAATATTTCCTATAAGACACTGTGCTATATTCAACTGAAAATAACTATTGTTGATGAATATTTATTGCTATCTGCATTCAATGACTTCAGCAAAACAGCAAGCTGAACAGAATTCAGACTTATTTTGAGGTGACTGTTATGAAATTCAACATGATGGAAGAAAAAGGTAATATAAAAAATATCAGTTGTTAGGGTGAAAGGAATACATTAACAGAAAAGAAGTTTTGATTCCCTTGCCACAGTGAGCCACTTTCCTACTGCTTAACAACAGATAAGATGCCACTTATTTTCAGACAGGAAAACAAAACAGCGAGAAAGCTGCACACTAAGCTAGTATCACTGCAAGTGTCCTGGGCATTGGTGCACAGAGACTTGGCCTATAATGAAGTCATTTGCATTCACATGCAAACCTGGTTGTGTGGACATCAGTCCAGACTCTGGGAGCTGTTATTTCACTGAGTTTAAAAGAAATTTGCACATGAAAGCCACATCCGCATTACTTAACTCTGCAGCTCACTCAGGGTTGCTTTCCTTTTAGACCAAAGCAAATCTAAGCCTATGATTAAATCTTCAGAGGATTTACTTTATTTTTTGTGGATACCTGCTAGACTTGACAAGTGGTGAACATGTAAATATAATTGGAGGTGCTACTTACACACTCTCCATTTCTGAATCTTGTCTTCCTCACTATACAGCTACATAACTGCAGAATTTTCTCAAACATCCCCAGCAGCTTTTCTGCCAGTTGGCAGTGTGAAGGCATTCATCTTTTCAATATCTCCATGCTTTTCCAATTTAATTGCCAAGTTTATTCTCATGTACAACCAGAACTGAAAGGAACAGGCATGCATGGTGTTAAATATTGATTGAAAAAGACTGCAAATTGTGTGTCACTACGAGATTGATAATCCAAATTAAAAAGCTATACTAGAAGTTAACACTGGACCATAACATACCTAAGACTGCTTATCCACATAGATACACATGTACAAAGTACCATTTCTAACTATCCAGTTGCAAAAATACATTAGTGATTCTTCACAGTTCCTGACACTGATACAATAATTCTCTCAAATGGAAGGAAGGAAGGAAGAAGGAAGGAAGGAAGGAAGAAGGAAGGAAGGGAGGGAGGGAGGGAGGGAGGGAGAGAGGGAAGGAATGAGGGAGAGAGGGAAGGAGGGGGAGAGGAAGGAAGAAAGGAAGAAGAAAGAAGGAAGGAAGGAAGGGAGGAAGGAAGGAAGGGAGGGAGGGAGGCGGGGAGGGAAGGAGGGAGGGAGGGAGGGAAGAAGGAAAGGAAGGGAAGGAAGGTAGGAAAGGAAGGGAGGAAGGGAGGGAAGAAAGAGGAATATAATCCTCAGTGTTTGTAATGTCTGAGGAATCGTATTACTGAATTTAGTCACAAAGTCTTTGGCTTATTCACCGAACAGCTACAGCCCCACCACTGACAGTGGAAATTCCTCTATGGTATCCTGTTAATGCACTTCAATCCTGACCTGAAAGAACCTTTATGGTTGACAGGATAGTTTAATTTTCATGTCCATTCAATCTTTGGCCTCTGTGCTAAGACTGCCAACAAGGGTACAAATTAACACCAATTATTCTGACGTTTGATGTACTGGGCTGAGAGCACCAACTCATTTTACACAGGCCATCACCCAGCTGTCAGATGTTAATGACTTTTGGTTACTTCTGACCTGCTTCAGATTCATCTGAGTAGCTCAGAGTTGAAAGAGTCTCTATTTTATTAATAAGAAACTGACCTTTCACAAATTCAAGTGTGAATGTTTATTTTCCCATTAAACAATAACAAAGGACCAAAGCCCAGCCTGTTGTATACTCAGTGGATTTATGCCACTATAGAATTTAGCCTATTCATGTCAGTTGCGTTGGGCATGGAAAGCAACAAATGTCCCTCAAAGTTGATTAAATTAAGAAATATCTATGCATTAGTAAATAATGTATTCTGGCATTTGTCATTTAAAAGCCACAAGTAGTTTAACAGCAGAATATTATGCAATTATCTCTGAGGGTGGAAGAATAATGAAGGCATTTGTTAGAAAATAATTCCTTTGATATTCACTGAAGAAATTATTTGTTTACTATATTGTTTGTTAACATTGCTCAATTAGTCCTACATTGTGCGGATATATTTTTCCCTTAGCTTAGAGCATGGCTGGCTTCAAGATGCTCTTTCCTAAGGATGACTTGTTTCAGGAACAGACTCTAAAGAAGCTGATTATTGTGCAGTTTTGTGATGGTAATTGCTGAGATCTGCTTGCTTCAGTTACATAATAGAGGCTTAGTTTTGGAGTCTGTAAACTTTTTCATGTTAAGATTGTAATACCTATTGAACAGTGTCAGGGTATGGGAATGGCCAGTGACAGTACAGAACGTACACCACTGCATGGCATTGTGTCATGTAAGAGTCAAGGCAAATTAAGAAGGTAAATGGGGTTCCCAAAGTCCCATTCATTTGAGACTTACTTATCTTCAAAGTATTCTATTATTTTAGAATTTTAGGGAGGTAAGCTATATGTGCAGTGATAATTAAGACATAGGACCTAGTTGAGAGAAAATGGCTGAGCTCGATGACTGGTTGTACAGAACTGCTTTATTCCAGAGGAGTCTAGATTGAGAGATGATAACAGTCTTCAACTACGAAAAGAAGCTTAATCTCTTTGTCATATCTATGGTTGAGAAGATGAGAAATAGGAGCTTAAACTGAAGAGGTTAGGTTAGACTTCAGAAACCCCTCTCAGTGAGAACTTTTAAGAACGTGTTAGGAATGCTGTACCATGAAGGTAACAAAATGCTGTAGCTGATCTGAATATAGATAATTAGCTGTCTTAGAGTACAAGAATTAACTAGATAATCTATCGAGTTGTTTAAATTCCATTATTTTGTCAGCTGACTACAGTAAACAATATTACCTGTATCCAGAGAATTTTTTACATTGTGTTAGGTAACACAGCTCTTTAAGCTCATGCTCTAATATAAATTTAGTCTTCAGGAAGGATAACATGATATATCTAAAATGGAGGTGGTGTCTTAGTGAGTTGACTGTCAAATGAGTTGTGGCTACTGCCTCTTTCAAAACTTCCCAGAAAATCACAATTGTTAGTATCTTAGAGGCATATGTTACTACATAGCTCTGAGCTGAAGGCACATGCATTGGAATGAAAACTTTTAAAACTTTATGGCATTTCCATCTTACATACATCTTTGGGAAGAAAGCCTTAGAGTGATGTTGTTGGTCACTATACTTGATACACCATATTATACCTTAAGAACAGACAGAGCTCTGTTCATATCTCACCTCACAAGGAAAACAGTCTGAAAGACTGAAGACTGATGTAAGAAATAGATGAATGTGTTTCAAATTCCATGTGGTAAATTTGCTTAACACTACTGCAGTATCTGCAGTAACTACAGGATGTTTGAAAACAATTAAAGATAAAATATTTCAACTGAACCCCTGCTTAATTTAGGTGTTATTAAATCAAGTATGATAGGCAAAATAATTACCACGAGATTATTGAAATCTTATTTATTGCAGATTAACTATTCAATAGACGATAATTAAGGTTTTATGAAACAAGGAATAATAGAATTATAACAATTTTTATATATATACAACATCCCCCACACCCCATCCTGCACTGCGTCAAAGCCCTTGTGTCTGCTCAAGAAGCAAGAATAAAATTTTGCACTGCATGGAAATCAAGAAAAGAAATCTGAAATAAAAATCAACCATGGCATTTCAGGCGTTAATCTGTGCTCTATTCTCTTCAATCCTTCCTTTTTGTACTACAGTTTTTTGAGATTTTTGAGAAAAGTATTATAAGAAAAACACAAGATCTTTGGTGGTGATGCCTGGTGAGTTACTAGAATATACTTGTAGAATTTATGGTACTACTGGTTTTCTTGCCAACAACTCAACAGTTGTGACACAAGGCTCCTGGTTTGCTTTGCAGCTCCAGAATAAGAATAGATGATAGAAACTTTTTTCATTGTCTCCAGCATTCCAGACTCTTTAAAGTATAAGATGGAGTTACAGGGCAGCCATAACTGGGTACGATGCAAAGATATATTACATTAATACAGTAACACAGTGTAGTTGTTTACAAAAATGTAATTAATATTCTGCCCAATACTCTTCACTGTCTTTGTAACCACAGGTACCTTTCTATATGTGGGTGTAGTAAGTTTTTTACACTGCTGTTTCTCATAAGTTGTCGTGGTTTAAGCCCAGTCAACAACCCAGCCACACAGCTGCTTACTGACTTCCTCCCCTTCCTCCCCCATGCTCCCAGAGGGATGGGGGGGAGAATCAAAAGAATGTAACTCCCATGGGTTGAGATAAAAACAGTCCAATAACTGATGTATAACACAGACCACTACTGCTACCACCAATAATAATAATGATGATGGAAATAAAAAGGGAAGAGAATACAACCGCTCACCACCAGCCAGCCAATACCCAGCCCAACCCAAGTAGTGATCTAACCATTCCATGTAACTGCCGCCAGTTTATATAGTAGGCATGATGTGCTGTGGTATGGAATACCTATTTGGTTAGTTTGGGTCAGGTGTCCCCTCTCTGCTTCCTCCCGGCTTCCCCTCCTCTCTGGAAGAGCATGAGACTCAGAAAGTCCTTGGTCAGAGTAAACATTACTGAGCAGCAACTAAAAACATCGGTGCTCTCAGTGCTGTTCCTAGGCTGAAAGTCAAAAACACAGCACTGCACCAGCTATTAAGGAGAAAAATGCTACTGCTAAACCCAGGACATAAGTATAATGCACATCACAGCAAAAAGTAGCTCAGCACTCCTTGAAATACTTCTGAAGAAAACAGAACACTGGTAGTCATCACTTTTTACCATACAAAATCCCCCTTATGTCAAAGATTTAGAAACATAGCACTGTATGTTTCTTGTATGGGTGTTGGGTTTTCAATGGGGGGAGAGGGAGATGAGAGTTGTGTACGTATATATTGCAAACTCTTTTTAACATAAGAGGTCAAGTTCATAATTAATAATAGCTTGTTTATATTGCAAGAGATCTGCAGGTTTCCAAGTCAAGAAGCTAAAGTGTTTAGCTGCTCTGTGGGGTTAGAATAGAAAAAAGCTGTTGCTCAAATAGGGTAGGAAAACAAAATTCACAAAACAGTAAATATTAGACAAGTTCTCCAGCTCTTTATTGACACTCCAGAAAATGCCAATAAAAAATTCATTCCAGTTTTCTTATTTCTTTTCTTCAGCCACAACTATGGTTTGTCCCTTGATAAATTTACTCTTTTCCACCCTGAGTCCATGCTAACCCAGAAATCTGATTTTATTATTTCTTTTAGTACCTTTAATGCTTCATGCTTGTCAAAGTTTTTTACAGCCATATATAAATATCATCTGTATTTTTCCATTTAGATAGTTTGTTCTGAATCCTTAAGCATCCTGATTATTTTCTGGGCTTAGAGATTCTCATATTGATCTCTAAAGACCAAAACATATATGGAAATGTTCTTTTGTTCGTTTTCCAGTTTTCAGCAATAAATCATGAGACAATCTGCTAGGTCTTGCCTTCCAGTGCTTTTTTAACCGACAAATTTCCTGTCGCTGTATGATTATGAAGCTTTTGTCAAAGTTTTAAAATATGAACCATTGTCTAAACTCTTTTTTCAGAAACTGGAAAATACTTATTCAAGATGGATAAAGTAAGCAGACAGCTGAAAGCTGGACTTAATGCACACGTATGGGGGGGTAACATGAAGCTCTACTAGAATGGGGACACTTCAGTATTTTTAATAGTATAAGTAAAGCAATCACACAGCAAATCATCACCTTTACATAGAGTTAAGACATCGGAAGTGACAGTGTTAGAGATAAATAGTCAATAAAACAGTGAGAATTACCACCATCTACCAGAAAATTAGTATTTTTTCTTCTTTAGACTTGCTATAATAAATCCAAGTGATGTATAAGAACCCACTGTATAGCAACTATAGCAGTTAGAAAATATTTACCCATCACAGCAACAAGTGAAAAACTGTTATAAAAGGGTTATACAAACAATTTAGAAGGAATCTGTAAGAGTTAGTAACGCCCAGTAGACTTAATAGTCCATTCAGAATTTGCCCATAGAAATATCAGATTTTTCATTGAGATTTCACTCCATCCAGTGACTGTGAATAAATTATTTTCCCATTTGCAGTTAGGAGATTGTCTGATACGGAGATAATGACACTGTGTCTATATTCTATTTGTTATCACATTGGATCTGGCTGAGGTGGAGACAATTTTCCCCATAGCAGCCATCATAATGTTGTGTTTTGTATTGGTAGCTAGAAAGGTGTTGGCAGCACACCACTGTTTTGGCTTCTGCTAGGCAGTACTGGCACAGCATTGAAGCTGTCTCTCTAAAATTCCCCCTCTCTCTCCTGAAGGCCAGTAGGCTGGGGTTGGGCAAGATCCTGGGAGGGGTGGGCTTGATGATCAAGTAGTGAGGTGGATCAAGAACTGGTTGAAAGGAAGAAGGCAGAGAGTTGTGGTCAATGGCGCAGAATCTAGCTGGAGGTCTGTGACTAGCGGAGTCCCTCAGGGGTCGGTGCTGGCACCAGTGCTGTTTAATATTTTCATCAACGACCTGGATGAGGGAACTGAGTGCACCCTCAGCAAGTTCGCTGATGACACAAAACTGGGAGGAGTGGCTGACACACCAGAAGGCTGTGCTGCCATTCAGCGAGACCTGGACAGGCTGGAGAGTTGGGCGGGGAGAAACTTGATGAAATTTAACAAGGGCAAGTGTAGAGTCTTGCATCTGGGGAAGAACAACCCCATGTATCAGTACAGGTTGGGGGTTGACCTGCTGGAAAGTAGTGAAGGGGAAAGGGACCTGGGGGTCCTGGTGGATAGGAGGATGACCATGAGCCAGCAATGTGCTCTTGTGGCCAAGAAGGCAAATGGCATCTTAGGGTGCATTAGAAAGGGTGTGGTTAGTAGGTCAAGAGAGGTTCTCCTCCCCCTCTACTCAGCCTTGGTGAAGCTGCATCTGGAATATTGTGTCCAGTTCTGGGCCCCTCTGTTCAAGAAGGACAGGGAATTGCTTGAAGGAGTCCAGCGCAGAGCCACAAAGATGATTAAGGGAGTGGAACATCTCCCTTATGAGGAGAGGCTGAGGGAGCTGGGTCTGTTTAGCTTGGAGAAGAGGAGACTGAAGGGTGACCTCATCAGTGTTTACAAATATGTAAAGGGTGGGTGTCAGGATGATGGAGCTAGGCTTTTTTCAGTGATATCCAGTGATAGGACAAGGGGCAATGGGTGTAAACTGGAGCATAGGAAATTCCACTTTAACATCAGGAAGAACTTCTTTACTGTAAGAGTGACAGCCCTGGAACAGGTTGCCCAGGGGTGTTGTGGAGTCTCCTACATTGGAGATATTCAAGGCCCGCCTGGACAAGTTCCTGTGTGATGTACTGTAGGTTACCCGGCTCTTGCAGAGGGGTTGGACTAGATGATCTTTTGAGGTCCCTTCCAACCCTTGGGATTCTGTGATTCTGTGACACAGCCACGACCGCTGACCCACATGGACAAAAGGGATATTCCATACCGTATGATGTCTGCTCAGCCATAAAAGCTAAGACAAAGGAGAAAGAGGCAGCGGGATTTGTTATTATGGTATTTGTCTTCTGGAGCAGCTGCTATGTGTACTGAAGCCCTACTTCGCAGGAAATGTTTGGACATAACCCGCAGATTGGAAGTAGAGAATAGATCTTTCAATTTCTTTTGCTTCTGCATGTTGCATTTGGTTTTGTTTGGTTTGGGTTTTCTTATTAAACTGGTTTTTATCCTGACCCATGATGCTGGTTGCTTTTACTTTTCCATCTTATTTTCTTCCCCTTTGTCCTGCTGAGAGGCGAAGTGATAGAATGTCATAGGGGGCACCTGGTGTCTAGCCAAGTTCAACCCATCATAGTTATTAAACTAGAAAAAAATATATTACTTATATAATAATTCTATATAATTATATAATATATGAGTAATAATAATAATAATAATAACATGTAAATAATAATATTATTTATATTACTTTGCTTATTGGATAATTTGGTATGTTCTGTAGTTGAGATTCCTAGGACTTTAACTATTCTGAGGTCAAGAAATTTATCTTGCCAAAATAAAAAAATATCACAATCCTTTTTTCTGTTTCTGATTCCTTTTTAAGCAATGACAACAAAATGATATAGTTATGCATGCCAGCTGAGTTCTAGACAGATTATTTAAGTTCTATTTCATTTCAGAAACCTTGTGTCTTAGATGCCAATATGGAAATTTTCTGCAAAAAGACTTTGACGCTCTAGACAGAAATCAGTTTTATTGCCTTTCAGTAAGAGAGAAGCATCTGTAGCTTTGCGAGGAGTGGGGGGAAGGCATGTTTTCTTTTAATCTATTACTTCCTCACACTTTAGGAACAACAGAAAAAATGGCAGGGGAAATTAAATCTAATAAGGTTGTATCTGGCTCAGAAACTAAGAGAATTGTGTTTGGTTTAATGTCCTTAATTTAAAAATTAAAAGGGAATAACGTGAAAAGATGTTTCTTTTACACAACTGTGAAGTGTTTGAGTGAGTGTATGAATATGCTGTAGCACAGTGTCCAAAAACTGAGTAATGGCACCACCTGGACACTCAAGGCTGACTCATACGTATGGCATTTCTTGCTTCCATTGGAAAGAACTCATCTCTCCTAAGTACAGAAAGTACTGTTTCTAACTCAGGAAGGGGATGACATTGCCTTGACCTATTATCCAGCTGCCCAGAGAGTAGTTCACACACAGGTCTGAGACTGTTCCCCCGACCAAGAGGAAGCTTTGAATGAATTGCTCATTCATCATTCCAACATCATTAAATCAAGCTCTTCCTCTGTGTTGTTGCTTTGTTACTCTTCAGTACTAGCAAAGAATCCAAGCTTAGCTAAGGCTAAGACAAACAAATTAACTTTGTACTCCAACCTGTTGTTCAGTTAGCTTTCAATACTGATCTGTCTTATGGTAAGATCCTGACTGGAGGAAAGATGAATAGAGTATGTGTTAAATTTTACGGCTCATGTGTCTTTCTCAGACTGAAAGGCATCTGTATTATATTTTTCCCTTCTGCTCTGTATTATCTAGTACTTTTTTCTCATGCACAAGAACTCAGGATATAATTAATCCACATATTTGAAAAAAATATGTAGAAAAAGAGATGTTAAAAAAGAAAAACAAACCAAAAAACACCAAACTACAGAAGAAAAAAGAGTGCTATTCTATATTCTATGCAGAAAAGTAATCAGGTCTCAACATTTGCACCAAAAAAATTACTTGATCTTTTTCCCAAATGTAAGCAAGACTCTTAATGAAGAGGTTTTAACAGCTGACCCGAAGATCTCATGAACAGCATAATAAAAGTGCAGTAAGATATTCATATGCTATAGTTTCAAACATTTAGACATTTAAATTGAAAATATGTTAACTTAAAAATTAACCAGATTTCTTTTTTTTTAATAATTTGCCAGTATTTGCTGGTCTATCTGGCTCATAAATATCTCAGACAGTACAGTTGCTATGTGGGTTTTGTTTTCCACTCCTCCCTAATGTCAAAATTCACAATGTCAAGGAGAAAAAAACCCAAAACTTTTTCAAGATATAAAGTTTCTTCAAGTACTGAACAAAAGGTTGAATCGATTTTCCTTGGGGATTACCTATGTTCTTATGTATTCTCTTCTTTAAAGAACTCTTTACCTCAGCTGCTCTGTCAATATGCCATATAACATATATTTTCTTTCTGTAAATTGATCTAATTTAATTTTCTATTTTGACAGAATAAAAAATACAGATGTACATTAACTCACTTTAATCATCACTTATATTAGCGTTGGAGTTTGGAGACTTCACCTGTACCAGTGAAGTAGGCCAGATCTTATTTCCTGAAACCAGCAAAATCTTTGTCTGTGACTTTAAAGATGCATATGTAGTTGCTGTTAAAATTGCTCTATAGTCTGACAAAAGAAGTCCCGACAGAAAGCTTTCTTCATATATATTATATTAGAGCTCTAGAAACTCCTGTCTGTCTCCAAACCAAGTTTTCTAAATTAATTTCTGGCCCATCCCAATGACAAAACCAGTGGTGATTTTATAGTATTGGCCTTAAACATTGTTGCTGTTTGTATTCTTTCTATTTAATAATATAAATTAAACTATCCTCAATTTTATCATGCTTTTAGACACTTACAAGCTAGGAATTAAACAGATATTATACTTAATACAAACACATGTATTTCAATAGATATTGTAGCAGAAGGTTATTCTCTTTATAGATCTTCGGCTAGCTGTGACTTGTGAATAGGTTTTTAATGGTTCCTAGATCAGATTAGGAAGAAATTTTTCTGAATATCTGATTAGCTGGAATAGATTTTTGCACATAGGGACACAGACTACCTTTTAGAATCATCTTAGGTTTTCCCCATTGTAACATTTTTATGACAGTGAAAGCTCTTGAGACACTTGTGGCGTTCCCACTCTGTGGTTCTACCATCCTAGAGCACAACAGTTATATCTGAGGATCTGTACTCTGGAGTTGCTGCTTTCAAAGCAAAGAAAGCCGAATGAAATAATCCTAATCTAATGTCTCAAATTAGAAGAACTAGTGGTCTCTTGTTACCTTAAAATATATGAAGCTAACAAAACTCTTGAGTTTGAAAATGTGGGTGGTTTTATTCCTTAAAAAAAAAAAAAAATAAATCAACAAACACATATTTATTGTTCTGAATTCTCCTGCTCTGTTTTCATGGTCTAGATTTTTTTTACATAACCACAGCCATCTTCCATACATGTCCACTCAATTTCTTGACAAAGTGTTCCCTGAGCTTTTGTCCTCTTTCCCTACAATTTTATACCTTATCATGTCCGTCCATTTCTTTTTATTTCTAGTTATTCCATACAATCTTTTCTGTAGCCGATTCACCTATTTTACAGCTCTCCTATTAATCCATTTTTTCCTGTTTTCTTGCACTCATTTTCTCACATATAAACCTCCCAAATCTATTTTCAATTACTCTTCCAAACTTGGCAATCAAATATTACTGTTGTTTGCCTGCCCAGATTATTTTGTTTCCTCCTTTCTGCTGGTCAACTATACTTTCAGCCAATATAAATTCAACAAATAATCCCTTAACTTTTAATGTCTGAACATTTTACAGTAGCCTTAAATTCTTTGTTTCTTTGTGGTATTTTGTTTCCTTACCTTCTGTTCAAAATCCTGAGGCATACAAAACCTCTGTTTTAAATGTTATACTCCTCTTCCTTCTCAGATTTTTCTCAGTTTCTTTTCTCACATTCAGCTCATCACCTAGTTAAAATTGCTTTTGGAGATATGTGCATAAACTGTTACTTCAGCCATTTTCTGCCAGTTAATCCTCTAATTACACCTTTTTCACAACCATTTTATTCAGTTTACATCTGTCATCTACACAACTGTCAGTCTCCAGCAGTTTTTTTACAAATTATCCTTTAAGAATTTTTCTTAGCTTTCATGTCCTTGCCTGTTTCAGGTGCATGAAGAGAGACAAAGAAGTCCATCAGCTGTATTGTATGGCAGGAACAAGAGTCAGATTAGAGAAGTAAAATATTACCCTAGTTTCCACTCCTTCCCCTCCTAGTTTTTGACAGACTGGAATTGCTACAACAGGCAGTGTTGGGCAGGAGATGAGGAACCCATTACTAACAATAATATCTTCAGGAGCTCATTAGGAGTATGAAAGATCCCTTCTCCAGCAAACTCAGAGTTCAGCCAGAGCTTGGAATGAGGGAGTGTCCATCTCTCACAGAGGAATAAGGTATCTAGTTTATGGAAGATGATATCTTGCAGTTGTGAGAGGCAGAAGTTGTAAAAGTGGACTGCTTTACTAGGTATTTTTGTCATGATCTTACAGGCACTCAAATAAGCCTTTTTCTCTCAGAAAGAAAAAAAAAACAACCAAACACCAAAGAACCCCCAAATCCAAAGAATATATACTGTGATGTATTGCCCTTTCATCTACTTCAAGCAGTAAAGCTGAGCTTCTGTATTTCTCTGTGTGTATTTTATTTTATTTTAATTTTATTTTATTTTATTTTATTTTATTTTATTTTATTTTTTATTTTATTTTTTATTTTATTTTAGCTGTTCATGGGAAAACAAATTTCTTCATCTTTATTTCTGGATGTAATTTAGCTGATATTACTAACCGACTGACCTCATCTGAGAAAAAAAAAAAAAGCTTTTGGATGTTGCTGCAAGGTCCACATAATAATGAACAGATATTTAAGCAAGAAGTACAGACTATGCTATTTTGACTGTGTTGCCTCTGGTTACAGTAATTGCGGTCAGATGAAGTATGTCAGTTTATGCCCAACATACATTCTCAGTCAGAAGGTAGCATTTTGTAAAACAGGAAAGCCTCTTGGTAAAATGAAAGGCCTCTCAAAGCTTTCAGCTGGCAATAGTGCACCACCCCAGCAGCTCAGTGTGTGTCAAGTTATCACTTCACTGACAGCCAGGCTACATGTCAAAGATACTGCAGTCGTATCTACAAGTAGAAGCTATTTCCTTCCACTTTTATTCCCTGACACTTGCAGTCTTAACCCTGTTAAAATTAAGCCTAATTCTTTGCCATCAGAATCCGTAGAAACATGCTACAATTACTTATTAAGCAGGGAAACAACCCTTGTTTTAACGAGTGTGGGTGAAAAAATATTATACACATGAATGAGAGCAACACCTTAATTGGTTAACACACCCACAACTCTGCAGAGAAAATCGGATATCTACCTGATACCTTGCTGCTGGAACTCATATCTGAATCTTTGAGTTAGCTGACCGATGTGTAAAAACTCATGCAGGCAGACAGACAACTCCTTGCTAAAATTGCTCCAAAACAGAGAAGGCTTTTGTGAATTGTTAATTTCAGTAAGCAGAGTTTTCTGTGCTTATGAGTGATTAGTTTCAGACAGGGATATAGATGGGCAAGCATGCTGCACATGATATTTCCCAGTCCACCTATTTCTGATGCGGTGTTTGAGCAGGATAATGTTGGTCTCTCAGACAAGTATGTTAATCTACTTGTGTTATAAAATGTATGTATCTGAGCCCACCAAGGAATTTTACTTTTTCTACATGCAGAGTTAGATTGGCACACTTTTGGAAATGCTTCCTTCCACACATTAACTGTGATGATATGGAAGAAATTTATCTCATATTTGCTGTCAAAATTGCCCAGGTTGTGAGTGAACACCCATGCTCAGCTTTTTCTTCTACAAAAGTAATGAAACAAACTCTCAGCTTAGGTTACCTGTCATAACATTGAGTGACTCAAAGCAATTCAGGAGCAACAGTTTAGGCTGCAGAAGACTGTCACTACTGGTTCTGTTAAACATGCACTGCTGCAAGCAGCTGGCACCAAACATCGCTGTACACTGACAGCTTAAATAGAAAATGTAGCTTAAAGCTACATTATGAAGACAATTTTTTTCACATAAAATAAACAATAATAAGAACATAATCTGGTTTCTGAATGTGTTATGATTTTTCAGGCTAATAGCAATTGGCAAATAAATTTTTACATAGACTGTTTTATTTCAAAATGAAGAACTGAGAATGCAATAGAGATAAGATGAAACGTTTAAATGGAAGATCGAGAGACTTGGGTTTTTGTAGGCTTGTACTACTGTCAAAGCCTTTGACTTTATACAGGGTATTTCACTCAAGTATCTAAATGTAAAGCATGGTTAATGGTATTTTCCCTTCTGTAAACTGAAAGAACGGTGTGAAGAGAAGTGTTATTTTATGTGCATGGTCCTTTTTTTGTATAGGTAGTAACAACTACTTAGGTTCTACTCAGCTTTGTTTTTTCAGTGAAAAATTGAAGGAAAATGTTTACAATTAAAGGTCTAAAATAAAATGCATTTCCAGGAAAAGAAAGCAAGGAAGTGAGTTTGTATCTAAATCTAAATTAAGCCTAATGTATAAGTTTCTAGGTTTGATATACACAATACCTATTAAGAGGAAGTTATGACAAATAAAAATAGCAAATGTATCTGTCACAGAACGCTTTCCATATTTTGTCTGACATGGCCTTTATTCCAATGGGCAAAAGTACAGAAACATTTTCACTCCCATGCTTCATTAGTCCACAAATACAGGTATATACAGACACACATTCACACTCACAAATCTAAGATTTCAAATAATTTCTTACGGCCTTAAGAAAATATTCTTCTGTTCACTACAATTTTTTTGGAAAGAACATTGATTAACATTACCAGTAGAAAAATCAGACATAGTTGCTTTCAAAGAAAAAAACTATAACCAGTATCTTGTGTCAAGTTCTCTCTGCTGCTGCTTCAGATGTCAAAGTCAGTGGTGCACTGCAGCGTTGAAGGTAATTTCCATTTAGTGATAAAAGCTGTTTTCCTCTTTTTTTTTTTTTTTTTGGCTTGTCTTTTGTCTTCTTTGTCTTTCTACTTTCCCCTTATCCACCTAATACCACTCAAACATCATTGACACACACTTACCATACCCTGGTGATTCCTATCCACCGACATGACATGCCTATAGCACAAATGCTGATGATGCATTATACTTCCAGCACTTTTTGTCGCAGTGACATTCCTCAACAAAGCACTGCCTAGGGGCAGCTGCTGGTTCACTGCCACTCTCTTATGCAGCAGTTATTCAGTTCGATTATATGTTGATAAGCATTTAAAAAGCACTCGTGCAGGACTTCTTATTTACCAACATTCATGATTTGTTTTTCCTCCTGCCATCTGCAAATCTAATTGGAGACAA
The DNA here is from genome assembly GCF_037157495.1 of Lathamus discolor. Taxonomy (NCBI): domain Eukaryota; kingdom Metazoa; phylum Chordata; class Aves; order Psittaciformes; family Psittacidae; genus Lathamus; species Lathamus discolor. The sequence goes on from NC_088889.1 coordinate 43,964,312, forward strand.
AAAAAAAAAAAAAAAAAAAAAAAGAAAAAACATCTGATAGTTTTTCACAATGCTTGGATTAGATACTGACCGTAAATATATCTTCATTAACCATCATGTTTCTAAAATAAAAGCTCAGGGAAGGGTAGAAAGAGAGGAAAAGAAAGAAAATACTTATGTGTTAAAAGTCACATTTTCTAAACAGCATGTTGCTAGTGTTTTCAATGAATGTAAAAATATCACAATGATAAAATCCATGAATGAATCTCAGGGGTTTAGGTCTTATAGTCAGGAATTATCCAGATACCAAAGAATCTGAGTAGACTTCTGGTGGGTAAGATAAAGCTAATAAAGAAACCAAAGCACCTCAGCTGTTTACCTAATATAAGTCAGTATATGCTAGTCAGCGAGAACTTCTGTACCCCCTCTATATTATACTGAGACAGCATTCAGAACTAGCTGCCTTGATTTATTGCTATGTGAACTAAAAGAAATTAAAAACTTCAATTTCTTATAAGAATCGTATTTATTACAGAGTTCCAGGTGTTTTATTCAACAACAAAAAAACCCACCCTAACAGTTTCATTTTAAGGGTTTAGTAACTGTTTCATATATCATCAAACATGAAATTAATATAAAAAAATATTTGGTTTTGAGACAAGTAAATTAATAAGACCTAAAAAAACAATTGCTTTATTACAGGTCACTTCAAGCTAGAATTGTCAATAAATTAGTCTTTTAAATTAATGTGTGGACAATAGAACTGCAGATAGGTAAAGTTCTTCCAGACACAGCAAAATGCCCTGCTTGTGTAAACTGTTATCCATAGGCTTGATCTAATTTTGTGTATTCATCAAGAACTGTAAATATAAATACTCACTTTAGGCTAAAAACTCCAATTGTATGTGTTGACTAATACATGACCTAAAATATACTGGTTTGTGCAGAGCTGATTCTTTTATGGTGGGAACATGCAGCTCCTGAAAATGAATAATAATCATCATTAATAATAATAATAATTAATAATAATAGTAACAACAACAACAACAGGACTGCCATTTTAATTAGTTGTCAGTTTCAGAAATCTGAGTTAAAGCTACTTAGCTTAGTAAAGGTGTAAATCAGTTCTACAGTCGTAGTTTTATGCATATAAGTCTCCTTGCACAGTGTGTAAGAAGACAGTGAAGCAAATTTAAAGATGAAGATTTCATAAACAAGAAAAATATCTGAAAGTTATCTGAAAGAACAGCAGGGTTACTTCCAAAGGTTTTCTATAAAATTATTGAGGTTTGAGTCCCAAACCTACAAAACAAATAGATCCCGATTTGAAACCCATAGTTAACACCTTTTTCATGGATATTTAAGTAAGGCATTAATAAAATACCTAAGCAGCTTTCAGGTAAACCATTTTGTCTTCTAAAAGTCAGTAGCTGCTTTGATTCTTCCTGTCTTTTTTGTAGCCTGATTACAAGATAGTCTACCTGTTCTGCCAAGTGGAAGAAAGAAAAACCATTACTGAAATGTCACTCTGACCCTATTCAAAGCATCAAAGACTTTTCAAAAATCAGGTCTTGAAGTAAATCCAAAGATGGCCAGCTTTTGATTAATGCAGTTTATTTCCTCCTTGTGAAAGACCTGGAGCCCTAGAACAGGTAATGAACTGCTCCTGCTACTGTGCACCCGCAACATCCAGTAGCTTTGAGCTGAATACTGTCAGTACAAATGAATTGACATAAAAGCTCCATCAACCAATTCAATATTCTTAATCTTTTGTTTATATATGAATGAGATATTAATGGACAACAGGGAGAAGGCAGCTGGACCACACAAAGTCATACAGTGTCATGGAATACATAAGAGGGAGTTACTTGATATATTTATAGAATTCAGCATAGAACCATGAGGAAAGAGCACATCGCTAAAGGATTAGAATTTGTTTCTCATAGATTCAGCTGTAGATGTATTTTTATCCCACTGAAAAAACATGGATAAAAATGTATTTAAATCTAAAATTAAAGAATTTAAACAAGACAGATATTTCTACTAGTATCCTGGAAATTGCAAAGAATTAAAATCGGAATGGTCTAAATTTAGAATTATTCATAGAATCATAGAATAGTAAGGGTTGGAAAGCACCTCAAGATCATCTAGTTCCAACCCCCCTGACATGGGCAGGACACCTCACACTAAACCATCCCACACAAGGCTTCGTCCAGCCTGGCCTTGAACACTGACAGGGATGGAACATTCACAACCTCCCTGGGCAACCTATTCTGGTGCCTCACCACCCTAACAGGAAAGAATTTCCTCCTTAGATCCAATCTAAACTTCCCCCGTTTAAGTTTTAACCCGTTACCCCTTGTCCTGTCACTACAGTCCCTAATGAAGAGTCCCTCCCCAGCATCCCTATAGGCCCCCTTCAGGTACTGGAAGGCTGCTATGAGGTCCCCACGCAGCCTTCTCTTCTCCGGGCTGAACAGCCCCAACTTTCTCAGCCTATCTTCATACAGGAGGTGCTCCAGTCCCCTGATCATCCTCATGGCCCTCCTCTGGACTTGTTCCAACAGTTCCATGTCCTTTTTATGTTGAGGACACCAGATACTCCAGGTGAGGTCTCACAAGAGCAGAGTAGAGGGGCAGGATCACCTCCTTCGACCTGCTGGTCACGCTGCTTTTGATGCAGCTCAGGATACGGTTGGCTTTCTGGGCTGCGAGCGCACACTGCCGGCTCATGTTCATTTTCTCATCGACCAGCACCCCCAGGTCCTTCTCTGCAGGGCTGCTCTGAATCTTTTCTTTGCCCCGTCTGTAGCTGTGCCTGGGATTGCTCTGACCCAGGTGTAGGACCTTGCACTTGTCATGGTTGAACTTCATAAAGTTTGTATCAGCCCATGTCACAAGCGTGTCGAGGTCCCTCTGGATGGCATCCCTTCCCTCCAACGTATCAACCGAATCACACAGCTTGGTGTCATCAGCAAACTTGCTGAGGGCACACTAAATCCCACTGTCCATGTCAGCGATGAAGATGTTATATTACCAAATATGTTCTTTCACTTTACACTGCAGAAAATTAACAAAGGTTTTCTTACTTGTCTTTTGTTCACTTCCTTTCATTTAGTATTTCATAATGCATGTAGTCAGATTAATTACAGCTTATAATTATTTTTCTATTAATTCTTAATTTTGTTTTTAGGTGAAGGTTGCTTAAAAATATGATTGTCTATTTTAATAAACTTGTTGCTTGTTTGTTTCATATGGCCAATTTCAGACTAGAGGGAATGCAAAAGATTCCTATTTATTTCTGGTAGAGTTCACATTACCTAATGTCAAACACTCTTCAGTTCTTTCCGAAGTAACCTGTGTATAATGGCACTCAAATAAACCGTAATACTCAATTTTCTGAAGTTTGTGTGTAGGAAAAAAAAAAAGTAATATGAAAGGAAATTAATTGTGTGTTTGCCCATAAAACTTAAATAATTAAAGAAAAAAACCCCAAACCAAACCATGCATAAATTTAAACACATTTCTGATACTGTAATTATGAAAGAACAGTAAGATTGAGCTAAGTATTAAAAATCCCATTAATTTCTGATGCACTTTTTTAGTTCAACTTTTTTTAAAAAAAGACTTTGGAGTATCTTTTAGATGCTTTTTGGGGTATAAGTAGATTACCCAGTAGTTAAATGATCAACAGACCCTTTAAAGGCCCTGCACCTTCTGGATGATTTCTTGACCTACAGAGAGCCACCCAAGATTCCCAGTGTCACCTGCTTCAGCAGCTCTGTGAGCAGTGCCATCTCGCTGAAGTTCATAGAAATGTACATGCTGTAGGGAGACAGATACCGCTGAGCCAACAGTCTTTGGAGAAATTGACAGCTCCCCTGATGCGGGCAGAGCAGGATAAAAATAGAGGCGAACCATTCAGAGGGACTGAAGAGGAAGAGGCTTTGCTCAAACAGTTATGCACAATTCACAGCTGTAGCTCCCCACCTCAGGCAACATGACCGTGTTTAGGGAAATAGAAGGATCCAAATAAGTAAACTTTGTATCACCACGACTATACAATAAATATTTTCACACTATAAAGACCTGTCAGTCTAGCTGAAATATTGTTTTCTGCTATCAGAAGGAAAAGTTACAATCTCCCAAGAATTTTTACTAAAATAGTTTAGCATTTTACATGATACTTCAAGCTATTCCTTGCAAGAAAATTATCAGAATTGTGACAAAACACTAAGAAAAAGGTCATCTATAGTGAAGGTCATCTATAGTGAAGAAATTATTTACTTGGTTAAACTAGGCATAAAAGGTAAGGGTTTTGAAAAAGAACTAGCAAAATATAGATTTTTTTAAGAAAAAAAAAAAAAAGAGCAGCTTACATTGTAATTTCTACCATCAATACTTCTAGGCCTGGTAGACTGTAAACTGAAATATATAGTAATATAATATATTATATATATATATATACTATATAGTTCTCTTGGTAAAATCTTTCCTTAAAACTTAAATACATATCTTTAGCTTTATGTCATGCTAGAGTGACAGTGAATATCAATCTTTAGGCTAATAAAAATCAAATGCAGCCCATCCCCAGGACCCTAGTCAGCTGTCTTGCTGCCAGTAACTACAAGTTACTGTAATGAACACTTATTTTTCAAGATTTGTGTGCAGCAACAACTTTTTTTTACTACATTTATTGCTTCTAATATATTATAAAACTACTTAGAAAAATAGAATTTGCATACAATGCAATATATCTAAAGGTTTTTACTTGTACACTGCAGTTCAGCTTTCTTAAAAATGATTTTGTGTGTGTGTGTTTGTGTAAATTCCAACATTTTGGAAAGTAGGAAGACTGTGAGATATCAAAATTTCAGTTAATACTGTATGATACAGTTTGTTGGCTTGAACTTAAAACAGAGACTTACATGCCTGGCTACATGTGGAAGCAGGAAAATTAGAAATTTAAGGAATGTGGTTTTCTTAGGATTGGGTGGGGGGAGAAAGGAAGGGAAGAGAGAGTAAAAGAGAAGAAGGGAGAGAGGAGGTGGGGAGAGAGAGAGACTCTCTCTTGCCTAGAAGATAGTTTAGAGAAGTAGCTCATTTGGAAAGGAAGCTGTAAGCCCTTCTGGGTGAAAATTATTTGTATTCCCCCAAGATAACACTAAATCTACAGAAGATGTTTAAGACAGCTGAATTACAGCTTTGTGTAAAGTTTCAAACAGTCAGAATAGTTTGTTAAAGACAAGGAAAAAAAAAAAGGAAGACATTTTCAGCTTATCACAAGGAAATTGAATATTTGAAATTTGAGAAAAAGATTAAGGAGCAGAACAGTACAAAGCTCAGCAGTGTGCCCTTGAAGATATTCTGCAATCAGACTCTGTGGTGTAAAAAATTGAGGCAGGAATAATATCCTAGACCTCCTCTAAGACCCTGTACATCTTATAACTAATGTATAAAGGCAAGTGCAGTGGCAGTAACATTTGAGCAGGGAAGTTAGAAGAGCAGCTAAAGGCAGCTCAGGTAATGGTGCTAACAGGGTAAAAAAAAAAAAAAAAAAAAAGCACAAAACACCAATACAGCCTCTTGAGTAAGATCATTTGATTTGTTTAAAATATTGTCTTTAGAGGAAAGTATTTTAGGAAAAACAAGAGCACTTTAGTGAGGTCCGTCTCAGCTGTTAGCAAGATAGGTAGAGATACAGGCATTGACTTTGGGATTGAGATAGATACCTTGTTTGCCCAGCAGTCCACTTCTGCTATCATCTGTACTCTTAACTCTTCCATGCATGCTCCCTTTACAGGAGAGCTATCACAGGTGAGTAGGACACATCCTCTCAGCTTTGATGGCCCTGAACGTAAACAGAATAATCACAAAACATGATGGAGTTATAGCAGCGGGTCAAGGTTGTGTCACAGCCCATCAGAACCTTGCCCCATGGGGCTGATGTAGAGTGGGTAGTGGGGATAGGAGGCTGGCATCCTGGAAAGACAGAAAATGTCTCTTATCAGGCTATTGTGAAAACATCTATGACTATCTTAGATTAGACAGTAATGTAAGCAGCATTAAACAAAAGCCTTGCTGTAGAAAATAATAGATCTGCTTCCCAGCTGGTCCAGAAGATACCAGCAACATTGCTGAATCTCAAACTTGGTTATTTTGCTTAGACTAGAAGCCCAAACATGGACTTGGCAGTGTTTAGGAATATAGAAGCAACTTCAATTTTTAAATTGATATAATTTTCTAATTGTGATATTTTATAATTTGTGATTGAGACATTCACTCCCCTCATGCTGGTCCCACTGCCATAGAGATATGTATTCTTTGAATGGACTCGGGGAGAAACATTTACACCACCAGCTGATCCACTCAGCTATTGATAGCTGTTTAAACTGTAAGCCGCCTTCTGATCCCCTTTGTCATGAGACAAATTCAGCTTCCTTGCTACAGCTGTGGTCAGTCACACCCTGCATTATTCCCTGAGTTTCACAGGCACATCATCCTTGCCCATCTCCTCTGATCTTTCTTCCATTTTAGAGGTTTATTTTCAGTCACACACTGAAGCACACTAATAAGACACATTATTAGTCCTACAAGTGATAGTGAATAAAAGAGTATTATTCCCATATCTCAGTCGTCAATGACACTTCATCTTCTGAATCTAGTCATTAGCAAGGAGCAGATAATTTTACATATGCAAACTCCGATGGCTGGTTCCTGTGCCATCTGTTGTCGGCACAAACTGGTGATGCTTTTATAGATCCTGACAAAGATGCTTACCAAAAGTGCTTCACACGGATAAACAGGTCTGTAATTATTGAAATCGAATACGTATGTATTAGGACATCACAAAACCCCCACAAATGTTGCTGTTAATGAAAACCACTGATTCAGTGTTAAAGAACCCTACTTTTTTACATTGAAATCTATGAATACAGAAACATGACAATAAAACAAAGCTTTGTAACAAAATTTATGTACAATAAATTTGCATAGTCTTGGATTTAACTCCTGACTTTCTTCATGTAGAACTTTAGACTCACTTTTAATGTCTCAATTTAGCAGATGCAAAAAAGAAAAAAAATAAAAATTGTGCAACCTACCCAAATCAAGATAGTTATGTGAAATACAATTTACAGTTACTAAGAAACTATTTTCTATTGTCTGCAATAGCTAACATGAATTCTAATTGCATTGGCATTTTAGTAATTCTTCAAAAGTTACAACTCCCACTAGTTAGCATCCTTAACAAGGTTTAACTACTAGTACAACAGAGAATATTCAAGTTCAGGACAATTAATGCCCGGCAGATTTACCTCCTTAAAGTGCAGGTGTAGAAGTGAACTGTTCAACTTAAAAGACTGAGTCTTTCACAGTACTTCAGTCTTTCCCATGCTTGGTTTAGGAACTGCAAATGTATCCTACCTTTAAGTAGTAGTCTCAATAGCTTAATAAGAAAAGTTTTGTGGTGTTACTGAATAATTTCTGCAATCACAGTTTCTGAGACATGGATTTTCTAAGATGTGATAACTAAGGATTATAGTTAAGCATCAACCAGTGAAATAACTGAGGTATTCGTTCTTGCCTGAGCAAAGGTGAAGCATCTGTGTTTTGTTGGTCAGTAAAAAATAAAAGACAAGAAGTGTCGAAGAAAACTTTGAGGTTTCCTTTAATCATAAGAATTCCCAGAAACCCAGAAACAATAGATAAGGATTTCTGACAATTCTGATTCTGTTCTAAATAGCTTTCATAGAGGAGCAGAAAGGCATGGGCACCAGACCAGGAGCCACGCTCCCCATGAAGTCATGTTCATCACAAGACACTACTAGAATAGGTTTATTAGGTAGATGAAGCCATTTCACTGCTTGCTAACTGGGAAGTCTTGAATTGTTGCAAAGCATAGAACTGAGTTACAAAAAAACAGGATTTCTTTTTTATTTTTTTTATTTTATTTATTTTGCCTCGCTGGTAAGGCATGATGTAAAATATATAGGAGTCACTTCAGAATATGCTTCATTGGTCAAGAAATATGGAGAGCTTGAGAGACAAGGAACTTAGTTCATTCTTCTTTACCAAATAAAGTTGCAGCCTCAGGAGACTCATCATCGTATTCATGGACTGAGCAATCAAACATGAATACACTTAGGTATTGTTGTCCGGGAAGCTAGGGACCAGGTTAGGAAGGCTAAGGCCCAGCTAGATTAAACCTAGCCAGGGATGTTAAGGATAATAGGAAGGGATTCTACAGGTACATAGCAAACAAAAGACAGACTAGGGACAACATAGGCCCCCTGAGGAAGCTTTCGGGAGAACTGGCTACACAGGATTTGGAGAAGGCTGAGGTTCTGAATGACTTCTTCACCTCGGTCTTCACTGGCAAAGGCTCTGACTGCACCACCCAGTTCTTAGAAGGTAGACGCAGGGACTGTGAGAACGAAGACCTTGGGCCCACTGTAGGAGAGGATCTGGTTCGATATCATCTTCAAAATCTGAACGCGCACAAGTCCGTGAGACCGATGGAATCCATCCGCGGGTCCTGAAGGAGCTGGCAAATGAAGTTGCTAAGCCACTGGCCATCGTATTTGAAAAATCATGGCAGTCAGGTGAAGTTCCCGATGACTGGAAAAAGGGAAATATAACCCCCATTTTCAAGAAGGGGAAAATGGAAGACCCGGGGAATTACAGACCAGTCAGTCTCACCCCTGTGCCTGGTAAAATCTTGGAGCACATTCTCCTGGATGGCATGCTAAGGCACATGAATAGCAACAAGGTGCTTGGTGACAGCCAGCATGGCTTCACTAAGGGGAAATCCTGCCTGACCAATTTGGTGGCCTTCTATGATGGGGCTACAGAATTGATGGACAAGGGTAAAGCAGTTGATGTCATCTACCTGGACTTGTGCAAAGCGTTTGACACTGTCCCACACAACATCCTTCTCTCTAAGTTGGAGAGATATCAATTTGATGGATAAAGAACTGGCTGGGTGGCCGCACACAAAGAGTTGTGGTCAATGGCTCGATGTCCAGCTGGAGACCGGTAACGTGTAGTGTCCCTCAGGGATCGGTGTTGGGACTGGTCTTGTTTAACATCTTCGTCGCTGACATGGACAGTGGGATTGAGTGCGCCCTCAGCAAGTTTGCTGATGACACTAAGCTGTGTGGTTCGGTTGATACGCTGGAGGGAAGGGATGCCATGCAGAGGGACCTTGACACGCTTGTGAGGTGGGTTGATGCCAACCTTATGAAGTTCAACCACGACAAGTGCAAGGTCCTACACCTGGGTCGGAGCAATCCCAGGCACAGCTACAGACTGGGCAAAGAAGAGATTCAGAGCAGCCCTGCAGAGAAGGACTTGGGGGTGCTGGTCGATGAGAAAATGAACATGAGCCGGCAGTGTGCGCTTGCAGCCCAGAAAGCCAACCGTATCCTGGGCTGCATCAAAAGGAGCATGACCAGCAGATCGAAGGAGGTGATCCTGCCCCTCTACTCTGCTCTTGTGAGACCTCACCTGGAGTACTGTGTGCAGTTCTGGTGTCCTCAACATAAAAACGACATGGAACTGCTGGAACAAGTCCAGAGGAGGGCCACGAGGATGATCAGGGGACTGGAGCACCTCCGTATGAAGACAGGCTGAGGAAGCTGGGGCTATTCAGCCTGGAGAAGAGAACACTGCGTGGGGACCTAATAGCAGCCTTCCAGTACCTGACGGGGGCCTATAGGGATGCTGGGGAGGGACTCTTTGTCAGGGACTGTAGTGACAGGACAAGGGGTAACGGGTTCAAACTTAAACAGGGGAAGTTTAGATTGGATATAAGGAGGAAATTCTTTCCTGTTAGGGTGGTGAGACACTGGAGTGGGTTGCCCAGGGAGGTTGTGAGTGCTCCATCCCTGGCGGTGTTCAAGGTCAGGTTGGATGAAGCCTTGGGTGGGATGGTTTATTGTGAGATGTCCCTGTCCATGACAGGGGGGTTGGAACTAGATGATCTTGAGGTCCTTTCTAACCCTAACTATTCTATGATTCTACGATTTATGTCCACTTTTAACGTAAGAGCTTGATGGGAAAGACACAGATTGACAATAGTTTCCTATGGTGGAATCTACATCCTTCACATAAGATTAGATGATCTCAATATAATGCTTTGGAGGTGTTAAGTATACTCTTAATCTGAATGGTTTTAAAAATTTGCCAGCTGAATATGTCTAATAAGAAATGGTGCATTTCTCTTCTCAAGGCTTGCATATCTCAGTAAGGAATATTTTGATTTTTTTTTTTTTTTTCCTGTATGCAATTCTTTCTATGATTTAGGAAGTCAAGGTTCATAGCTCTCCAAGCCTGGAAATGAAGGAAGTAGGAAAAGCAGTGCACTTGTTTCTCCAAGGAAAATTAGTTTGTATAGCAGAGACTACAGTCAAATTTGCAGTACATACTTCTCTATCACATTCAGCAGTTTCTGTTCCTAACAGAATCTGTGTGAAAGAACTAGCTTGTATGTTTCTGCGCCTGTCAAAACCCTGATTCTGAAGCATGGTGGATATACCAATATCTTAAGAGCTTTGAACATTCTTTCAAGCAGAGCAAGTTACATTATTGAAACTGATTATATGCATGAGTTTCTCTTACCATGGTGACTTCCACATTGGTATATTGTATCCTAATGTAAAAACATTTCTAACACTATAACTAGAATAGGCAAAATAAAACTGAAGTAGTGTTGTTATGCTAGTAAAATTTCCGTGCATGACCCAAGATTATACCATTGTTTTGAAAACAGTGTTTGAGTTCCTAAATCAGAGGAGGTGCTTTTAAACTGTTTTCTATTATATTCCTTTTTCTTCACATTTTATGTCAGTTTCCTCAAATCGATGCAGTTCTGCTTCATCTTGGGTTTACAGTCATTTATTCCACCTATGACTCCCCCTCAGACAGCTGCTTGAGACTCAATGCCTTGGTAAATACAGCAAGTGCTTTCACATCTGGCACCTGGTATGCTTGTGAGTGATTCAGTCCAGCATACTCTAAGAGAATGCTCACTTTCATGATTGCTTCAGTCTTAGCTTTTGCAGCTGTGCCCTCATTGTCTGCAGCTAGACACAATGAAATTCTTTCTCATCAAACCGATTTTTGGTGTTTTTGTTAGATTTACATTTTTGTTCAGCCTGGTGTTCCATATATTTTAAGAAAACTGTACATTAAGTCCTTAACATTTACCCTAAGCAAATGTCCATCAGTATACTGTGAAATTCTGTATATTAGAAATTATGGCTTTTCTGACTTTCAAGACAAGAATTAGGTTAAATCCTGCAGTTTAATTACTCTCTATGCAGAAAGAACAGAGATTTTCTGTACTTTCTTAAGTCATGCATCCTTGCTTCGTTAGAAGCTCAATTGTTAGCTAATAGATTATTTATTTTTTGTGTTACACAGATGTTCATCACAAAAATACTGCTTGAGTTTAACCAAAACTGACTTTATGGCTCAGGTTCTCATTTCTGAAAATCAAATTTTCAGCTGGTACAATATGCATATATGCCAAGTTCTCTGGCAAGATCCCAATACACAGCTTTTGGGAATATTTCTGATATGCTATTCTGCCTTAAAAGTGTAACTAAAAAATGTTAGAATTTATTATTATATACTTAAATAGGATGTTTTAAACAAGGGTCTTATTTTTACATGTATTTTTTTCAGCTGATTTTTCTTTCTAGTTATTGTAGGAGACTATTGGAATGATGAATCACAGGCAGAAATAATTCAAAAAGTATCTCAAGTATCATACAGTGTAAAAAAGTTGCCTGCCTAGAAGGGCAGCTAACGTTATTAATAGCCTATCTGTTTGATAAGGTACACATAAGTAAGTTATAAGAACTCTGCCAAAGATACCAAAAATCTTAGTATCTTTAAAGTTGCAATAACAGTCTATTGCATAACAGAATTTTAAAGCTGTAGCTTCAATTGCAAAGGTAAAGACATTTGTAGGCCTTCAAAACAATATCCAATCTATAGTGCCCTTGCCTTCTCTTCATGACTTGACTTAGCTAACTTTTTATGATATATAATTCTTTATCTGTATATCTGTGTTACAGTTTCACCATTCCTCAAGAGGGTAAAAGAATAAAGCACATTGATAGTGACAACTTTTCAGAAAGTACAGTGCCGAAGGTTGCAACTGAATTAAAAATAAGTGAATGGCTCTGTTATTACTAGGGTTATATGTTAAGATAAAGAACTGGCTGGGTGGCTGCACACAAAGAGTTGTGGTCAATGGCTTGATGTCCAGCTGGAGACCAGTAACAAGTGGTGTCCCTCGGGGATTGGTATTGGGACCGGTCTTGTTTAACATCCTCATCGCTGACATGGACAGTGAGATTGAGTGCGCCCTCAGCAAGTTTGCCGATAACACCAAGCTGTGTGGTGCGGTTTATACCCTGGGGCGAAGGGGTGCCATCCAGAGGGACCTTGACACGCTTGTGAGGTGGGCTGATGCCAACCTTATGAAGTTCAACCATGACAAGTGCGAGGTCCTACACCTGGGTCGGAGCAATCCCAGGCACAGCTACAGGTTGGGCATAGAAGAGATTCAGAGCAGCCCTGCAGAGAAGGACTTGGGGGTGTTGGTCAATGAAAAAATGAACATGAGCCAGCTTAAGTGTGAGCTCACAGCCCAGAAAGCCAACCGTATCCTGGGCTGCATCAAAAGGAGCGTGACCAGCAGGTCGAAGTATTTGATCCTGCCCCTCTACTCTGCTCTCACGAAACCCCACTACCTATATATAGGTAGATACACATTATCTTACTCTTCTGCAGGGTGATGAAGGCACATGAAGTGAGTTTCCCAGAAAGTATCTGGAAGACTGTATGGTATGAATAAGTAGAAAGCAGTTAAATCTAGTATATATGCAGGGACAGTTGAGAACAATCATGTAGAATATCAGCAGGCTGAACTGAGCATCCAGAGGACCTCAGTAAGATTGAGATAGGTTTAGGATCGAGAATAAGAAGTGTGAGAACTGTGGTTCATATTTCAGCAGGAGAATGAGGTTCAGGGTTTCGACGTGGGCTGGTGAGGAGAGGGAGATAACTTTTTTTCTTATATTGCCTGTGAGGATCCAAAATCATGAAATCCCTTGTGGAATCCATCTCTCCACAGATAATGCAGGAAGCAAAGAAAAATAGCTTCAATGAAATGATGGTAACCTGTATGAATAACCTCCTCCTGTCCCATAAAGCATGGCGTTAAACAGCACCTGTACCTGTTCAATTCTTCTTGTTAATCTTTCCAGCTATGACAAATCAAATTAAAGCCTTAGAAGTAATGTCAGGATCTACAAGAACTTTCCTTGAGGAAGAGACTGTTCTTCAAATATTTTTATATCATTCTCTGAAATATGGTTTTAAGTGGAGGTCACGAATTCACCCTAGAAATAAATTTCCAATTTTAAATAGGGTAATATACTATATAAAAATATACGGATAGGGTTTAACACTCAAAGCCTTAATTTTTTTTTTTTTTTCTAATGCATGCACTGTTGCTTGGACAGAAAATGTGTGGCTGATGCAAGTTTTAGTGGAAGATGGTCCATGACTTACACTGTATGTAAGATCACATAATTGGCTAACTTCGTTCTGAAATTGCTTGAATCAAACTCTTATCAATAAACCTTTTAAGGATAGTCAGAAATCAGGGTGTTATTTATTGCATTTTTAGTACTCCAGATAAAGTTCATTAGTATTTACACTGTCTTTTTATTTTCAGATGTGTTCTGATTCCTTTGTGGACATGAATGTATATAGGAAGAATTATAAAATATTCAAAATGAGTTGCACAATAAGATGACTCGTTATGCTTTATGTATTTAATTTACATATAATAGCATTGTGATAGCTGCACCTGTTGTACTACAGTGTGTTCATACATTCATGCAGACAAATGTGTGTCATTTTATCAGAAATATGCACAGGAGTGAATGCTGGAAAGCATGACCTTAGAAAACTTTTTGTTAAAATCACATTAACATGCTTATATTTAAAATGCTGTGGAAATTTTGTATCTGTTTCTGGTTTTGTTCAGAGCACATGGGTAAATGTCAACCAAACTTCAGTTTCAAATCTAGTATCACTGGCCTATAGTAAACACACTGCAACTGTAGTGCTACATGAGCTGTACACCAGTTCTGAAGTGCAGACTCCCTATGAGATCATGCAATATATGTATAACAACATGTAGTTTATGTCACTAAGGTTGAAATAGCACACCACATGTGATTTTCTACACAACCAGTTGAAAACGTAAAGTTGTCACCTCTCTGATTTGTAAACAGTTTATGTAACATGGGTAGAAATTAAATGCACATTTAAATTCTTTCCTCATTCAGGCGAACTGACTGGCTCTAAAAGTAACACCAGCAAGAAGAATCTAGATACTAAAAAGTATATTAGCAGTTTTCAAATGTTTGCCTCTTCGGATTTTCAAATAGATTAGACAGCCAACCTCTACCTTTTCCAATGAATGCTTAGATGCTTCTCCTGTTGCAACATCTGCTCTAAACCTATCAATATCTTTGAATGTCTAATTTTCATTAAAAGTCAAAATTATGTAACTTTGAAGATTTTTTTCTATAGAAAATGTTGTTTGGACTCCAACATTTTCAGATCCATTGCTTGTGTAGAAGACAAGAACAGTCTGATATATTTCACTGATACATGCTCAAAGTGCATTGTCATGTCTTTTAAGGTAGATTCAAGGCCTCGTAAGGCTTGTGTTTATTAAGATTTTTAGATTTTTTATGAAAGGGAACAGAAAAAAAAAAAACCCAAACCAGGAAAATGGTCTTCAATGAAAGCATAGAGTCCGGTTAAAGATTCTCTGATTCTTCGATAACTTCAAATGTGTAGTTTCATAAACACTGTTTTTGCAGACTGTTTGAACATTGTGAAAAATGCAGCAATCATTAATGCGTAGGGACACTTTGCAAGCCCAGTGAAATTGAAATGATAGACGTGGGTACGTTATTTAAGAAGGAGAAACATTAAGGAGAAAATTACCATAAGTTATTGTAATGTACCAGTTATTATGGGATTTCTGTCACTTGGTGCTCAATATTAGGCCAAAGACATCAGAAATTTCATAAGCACAGTTGACTTTAAGGCAGGAGAAAGAGATAAGTGACCTTTTAATGTCACTTTTGTATCTATAATTCTAACTTAGCTTGACTAAAAATAAAATTCTCACATGGTTCGAGATGACTTTCTTTTTTTTTGACTTATGCATTTAGGCACCACTGACTTCAGAATGATATTTCAGCTCCTGTTTCATTTTGCCCTCTCAGGAAGTTTGACCTTGATGCTGATCACATTGTCCTTAGTCAATAGTACTGATGTCTTCCTCTCACCTATTGAATAGGTACAAGCAGCAGACAGACCATAGGCAGATTATGTTTAGTTCAAGCAGATTAATATTTAACCTATTGTCCCCATGGAATGTTGGCTACAATGCTGTCAACCACCATGTATACTTATTGCTGCAAGAAATATTAGTTGTTTTATATATCAGTTTGCTACATTTCCAGAAAATACTTTTATTTCTAAACAAGCAATAATCTGGGGGGTTGTATTGAATCTCCATGAACCACTATTGGCTATGAATAACAGCCACCAGTCAATGTGCAGTTTTTGCTATCCAGGTGCTCACACTGTTTTCTTTGTAAAGTTTACTTGAATATCAAATTTGGCTGGTCCAAAACTTCTTCAGCTGTATGGCAGGAGGTACCGTAGGCTAAAACTTTAAGGAAAAAAGAAAGTAGAATCATGGAATTTATGGGGATTTGTTCATGAATAGCAGTTATGTGTTTTAAGGTTTCCTTGAGCTTTTGTTTTTAAGATCAAAGAGAATATTTTCACTATAGAAGATTACATGTTAACGAAACGTCTAAGTTAAAGAGACGCTTAAATAACAAAGTCTGGAATGGGCATGGAATTAAATGCTGGGTTTTACTGATGAATGCTTGTAGCAATTAGACATTCTGCTGTGATATTCTGCTAAAAATTAGCACTTCTTACAATATCCACCAAAAAGAAAAAAAAATTATGTTCACCGTTGACATTCCATCTTGTAGCTCTTAGACCATAAAGCTCCTAATAAATGAACAATTAAATTAAGATATAGACCAATTAATGCAATGCACTGTAGTTGGACAGCAGAGAACAAGAGAAAATACTAGAAAGATGTCTGAAACTGGCACTTCATTTCTAACCAGCTAAAATAAGTAGTGTAATAAGCTTAAATAGCCTAATTTAATGCATTTATTTTTGTGTCCTGACTTCAGTAGGCTGTTCTATTCACAAAAGGTCAGAGTATAGTCCATAACATTTTGTGTTAAAAATACTGTCCATTCAGCACAATATTCAATTCTTGAGTAGAAGTGACATAGCACAGGTGAAGAATGTCTTTTTTCAAAACTTCGGTAAAATTTAAGTGTAGATGCCATTGAAGTAAATTGCTTATGTCAACATGTAAAGTACTATTCATATCATTAAATTAGTTTGGTTGGATAAAGGAGCACATGTCATTTGCCTAAATGAGTGTTTGTGTATAGACACAATATCATTAAAAAAAAAAGATTTGCCTTTAGACTGACAGTCTGTCTAATTTTTCCAGTATTACATACTAATAGGTAGTGTAGTGAGACTACTGATCCACTGCCCTTCCGGAGTTAGTCTTTAAAATTTGTAATTTTGATTTAAATGTGAAAATCATTATGTAATAATATTTTATACACAATCACTTCAGAAAGGTTTCAGTAAGTTCTTCAAGCTATTGAATGCACTTTGTGCAGATTCTCTTGTAGCTGACCTTCATTATCTATGGTATGACTTCAGCTGTTCATATTTTCATTTAGAGGTAGGTAAGTAAACATATTACAGCGTTATATGTTCAGAGGAGTAACTTTTCCCAATAAAGGTTATTGTATACCTTTAACAAACCAGTAAGATAATAGCTGTTGCAGTCCTTTATGATAAACATGAGAGAATTCATATAGACATTTTCCATATACCTAGATAACATATCCACTAAGATGTCTTCAAATCTTTTTTTTCCAGGAATTTTTCTTTGATCTTTTTTTTCCAAAGTTTAAGGGCTCCACTGCAATAAAAACAAACAAACAAACATACAAACAAAAAGACACCATCATATTTTTTTTCATTTATTAAACTGGTCTATTCTGCAAAATGTGTCTTTTCTATGGCTTATCTTAAAGCATAAAATTGGAATAATTCCTTTAGTTTGAAAAACTTAGGAATCAAAGACTTGCCATAGCCTGTAGGAAAAAGTGATATTCTTCCTCTTACTTTACTTATATCTAAAATGCTGCATATTCTGTGAACAAAATATGTTTCTGTCTTTTGTTATAATATTGTTTCCCCAGATAAATTGTACATCCAAATAATATCACCCATAACCTGTGAGTATCATCTGCCTGCTGTTGTCCAAACCACTCAGCTGGTAAGACACTGAAAAAGATAAGACTCACAATCTAAGAGAATAAATGCAGATGTGAATTCCAGCCACAGGTTGATTCAATGCAGACTACTCCATTCTTTCCTTTAGTAGAATCTTGACTGTGAAGCTATTTTAGATTACTAATTATTTCAATTAATAATAGAGTATCTGAAGATTAGAATTAATAGCATATCATTAAATATACAGAATATATGATGGAAAAATATATTATGGAATTGAAAAATATGGATTTTTGATAGTGGTTTTTATTTTCTTAGGACTTGGTCTAAATCCTGCTTTGAATTTAATGGATTGAATCAAGCCCTCATAGAATCATAGAATTATAGAATAGTTAGGGTTGGAAAGGACCTTAAGATCATCTAGTTCCAACTCCCCGGATATAGTCAGGGACACCTCACACCCAAGGACACCCAAGGACATTTTCTATTGCTCAGGTGTCATCTTTTATCCGTATTCCTCAAGGACTCATATTGTCACATAACATCTTGCTTTCTGTAGCTATATTACACTCATTCAGCTCTAAATTACAAATAATTAATTGTCTCATCTGTAAGTTTTGTTGTCTTTGCTTTATAATTAATGACTAAAATAATAATATGCAACTTTGCGCACTAGTGTCTTCATTCCCTTTTTCTTGTGTCACCTATCTTAGATAATTACAGAATTCAAGACCTACCTGCTCATACAAAATGCTCATACAAAAATATTTCAGGATTGTACACTCAAATACTTTAGATGTCAAATCTCACATATACATGGGAAGTTCTTTATGTTGCACAGAACTTTAAGACAGGAGACTGACAGTATTTCTGAAGTCCTCCACTGGAACTTTAGCACAAAGACAATTAAATAAGTCAGACAGGGCTCTGCCTGTACTCTTTACAGCTTGGCTCAATCATGCATACATTCTTTTTTCTGTGACTGAAGGAAAAACCTTGAAAATTCTTCAATCTATTAGTAAACCTTTGATAAGCCTAACAGGGTTGTTATTTTTTTTTCCGCACTCTGCTGTACAAGGGCTTGTAGTCTGAAAAAAATTCCAAATGTTCTAAAATTTTCATTTATGTTTACCTGATGCTTTGTCAGAAGTCATTTTCTCTTCCTGAGAAATTTAGATCTCAGTAGGATCACCAGTTCTATTTAATGGTAGCAGTTACTTTTGTCAAGATATCCTAGAATAAAGCCGTGCTATTAATGTAAATAAAA
Source organism: Lathamus discolor (assembly GCF_037157495.1). Classification (NCBI taxonomy): domain Eukaryota; kingdom Metazoa; phylum Chordata; class Aves; order Psittaciformes; family Psittacidae; genus Lathamus; species Lathamus discolor. Next base: position 43,983,015 of record NC_088889.1, read on the forward strand.
CTAACTAATAAACACAAATGTTTAAAATAAGACCTAAAGATAATTATCAATTTGAGATATTGACTATACGAGTTTATAAATTTTTGTGGGTTATAGGAGTTATATGAAAAACAAATATGTGCTTGTTTCCTCAAACACACTGTTGGAATTAAAATTTAAGAGTCTAAGCGTACCCGAAATTCCTCTGATCGGTTTAATATTTAAAATTTAATGTTGATTCCATATATATCCAGCTCACAAAGCTGGTCAAATAAGATACATATATATTTAAAATAAGTATGGCAAATCTGTTCAGATTCACAAAATATTTAACAAAGTCTATTATTTATTCAGCAGCTGACTATGTTCTTTAAAATAAAATTTCCCTGCAGATTTTTTTTTTTCTTTTTTCATTTTGTATTTGTTATAGTTTGGGAAGGATTTATTTTCCCTGTAAATAGAAAATGAAAAGGAACTTCTTTGTATAGCAGTATGAACATGTGGACACATTTCTAACATCATGAAAGGCTAAAGAATCGTAAAATGTCTGACAAGGATACTAACAGAACAGGAAAATAATTTAAACACGCAGTTTCCATTAGGAATATTGTTTTGTTATATTGTGCATACACAGCATTCTGTATTTTTTCATCTTTTAAGTAGCAGCCTGAAAAACAGAACTTAAAAATATGCTTCATATATATTCTTTAAATTGTCATTTTTTTAGTGACTGTGGGACAAGTAGTTTTCACTGAAGGAAATACAGTTGTTTCTTTATTATTTCTGTAATTATCTCACTAAGTCCCTTTAAGACTGCAATGCCTGGAACTGTCATAAAATACAGGGTGGAATTTGTTATAGAGGTTGGAATTATAATTTTATTTCAGAAGTATTTTTTTGGGAAACAGAAGAGTTTTCACTCAAAATTATCACAGCCATATTCAGAAATGAGGATCACATGGAGCTAGGTCTGCAACCCTGAGGATGGCTGACGTATATCAACAGGGAGATCTTTGGTACCAATCCAGGTGGTAAAACAGCAAGGCAATGACTTTCAGGAGATGTAGAAATGAGTGGCAAAAATACAATTATTTGGATTATTTACACCCTGAAGGTACTGTGGTTTGTGGTATTATAAATAAGACAGTTCATATTACCCACTCTGTGTTTCTGCAGCATAGCAGACCTAATAATGTGTAACTGATAGAATTTCTAGTTAAGGCTTTTTAAAAATACCTGTTCAGTAGCCTTTTCACCCCCCAGTTTTGGGATTACTTTGTACAGTTGCTTTCCTCGGCTTGAATAAATGTAAGTACATACTAATGTGAAGTGAAGGCTTTACTTGCAAAAATTTTAGTAGTTACAGGTGAGAGCATAAATTATCATTCTAGTAATATGGCCATTCACAAACACCTAATTAATTCCTACCCTCTACTAAAGCTCCAGAAACAAAACCAAACCAATAAAAAAAAAACAAACCAAAAAACCCCCAAAAAACCCCAACCCCCCCCCAAAAAAAAACCCAAAAAAAAAAAACCCCAAAAACAAACCAGCAAAACCAAAACCAAACCAAGCAATCAAAAATACCCATAAACCTCTAAAAGGCACATTCCTCAGAATATTAGTGTTATCAGTAGGAAAGTGCATTGAACAATTATAGACAGGAATCCAGTACATCAGTGGTAATGAATGGGTGGTGTAGACAGAATACATATTTCCATTTTTTTTACGTATGTTTCAGTGATAAAAAGATCTTCAATACAACTGCATTTGCAATGACATTCAACTAGTCTCTCAGCAGCTCTGTTCAACCAATATAATATATATTCCAAACTCAATAACATGTGGAAGATGTCAATTCAGACATGCTATTCTCTTACATAGAAACATAACTAGAAGGAATAAAGGTGTCTTACAAATTTTCCCCCATTGCTTGTTTGAAAGAATACCAAAACATTATTTATTTCTTTTAAATGTCAGTTTAGGATTCTACAATGAAGAAATGGCTAGAACAATGGGAAAGCATTAGAAGGAAATCATCATCGAAATGATGAGAAACTCATTGATTTGTGTTTAGTGAACAACCTAGCTCTTTCCAATTTCTTGTTACCTAACAAACACAAACTTGCCAGATGGTGAATCAGAAAAATCAAACAGATTATAGTCAAACAAATGTAAAAGCACACTGAACAGTCTTATCAAGAACAGCCACAATATTAACTTTGCCAAACTGAAAATAAATCAAGAAAAAAAGAATCTTAAGATGAACTGAATAACTATGGAATATAGAAGCAAAGACTAGAACGAAAGAAAAATTAGTTGCACAATGGAATTCAATACTTCAAGCCAAAGAAAAGGAAGAGTGCTGCACCAGCTACTAAGAAGGAGAAAAAATGACAGCTACTGCTGAACCCAGGACAGCATTAAAAAACAATACTAAGAAAAAATGAAAAATGAGGAGAAACAGAGGTAAAGAAAGCAGATAAAACACTGAAAAGCAAGCATGCCTTGTAGTGTGAAAGCACAGGTGAAAAAAAAACCTGATAGATATAGTGATAGCTGGAAATGTGGAATAATTCTGAAATTGCTCATTAATTTCTAAAACTCAGAAGAAATAATATACTCTAAAAGGTATAATACAAGGTAAATAAATCTTAAAGAAGAAATCTTAAATCTTAAAGATTTAGGACCATTAGATTCTATGTAGAGCAGTTATTCAGAAGACCCTGGTAGAAAAGAAATTCAACTTAATTCTCAATAATAGCAGAATTAAATTTCAAAGACAATTGAAAGACCACAGGTATTTGGTATATCTGCTATTTGATAGACCAAGGTGTTTGGTAGAGTAGACTCACATTTTACAATAATTTTATGTCACATAATATCTCAACTGTTCTTACTGTTCTCAGGACAAGAACATAGCTGAGCATGAAGACTACCCTCAAATGTAGCTGCTGGCTTTTTCTCTCATCACTGCTAACATCTAGCATGTTGATATGTACAAAAATGAGATTAAAATCTGGAAAAAGAAAAGTAATTTGCAAAGTTGAGGGCACAAAATTTTGACAAAGTCTTGAAATACTAAAAGACAAAAAAGTGTTTTATACGGTGGCTCAGCAACTTCAACAGAAATGTAATGATTCATGGAAACCTCATAAATTAAGTAACATCCAGGTGAAAAAAAGTACAGACTGTATACACTTAGCATAACAGTAGAAGGACTCAAAGCTTCACAGTAAAGATTTTTGATGACACTGAGATTTTTGAACTCAAATATATTAGCACGTAATTAAGAGTTTAAATGTTTTGTTTAAAAAAAAATAAAAGAGAAAAAAAAACCCACCTTTGAAACAAGAGCTGAGATACGCTGAGATACGCTTTGCCTGCCTGAGTTAACAGATCTACTGAGAAAACACAGAGGGATATGATGGTTCCCTGACAGATGCCTTATTCTTGGCCAGAGAGGACATGTAAAACCACCTTGTATATCTTTTAGCATAGATATCTAAAGTTAGGTATGATGAAAATACAAAGTCAATTTTTGGTGGTTTTTTTTTTCCATCAAAAGAAAGATGTTCTCAACAAAAACTGGATGTCACATATAGCTGCCAGCAACTGGTTTTCACCAAACTCGACAAAAATTTTGTGTAACTGAATGCACACATTGAATGCCCTGTGACAGTTACAGAAAACAAATGTTTTGGAGAAATAAGCACAGGCACCAGCAATTAGGAAGGATAAAAACTATTATATTTGTATCAGTAACTGTGTACATAACACAGTTAAACTAAAGAGACACTAGGAATTAGAGATTTATAGAATCATAGAATAGTTAGGGTTGGAAAGGACCTCAAGATCATCTAGTTCCAACCCCCCTGCCATGGGCAGGGACACCTCACACTAAACCATCCCACACAAGGCTTCATCCAACCTGGCCTTGAACACTGACAGGGATGGAGCACTCACAACCTCCCTGGGCAACCGATTCCAGTGTCTCACCACCCTAACAGGAAAGAATTTCCTCCTTATATCCAATCTAAACTTCCCCTGTTTAAGTTTTAACCTGTTACCCCTTGTCCTGTCAGTTTTGCAGATTGTCCTTATTTTGTACTACAACATTTATTAAAGAAATGATTAAGCAAAAGATAAATCTGAAAATGATTGTCTACATCAGTCCCCAGATTTTGGAGCTTTTTTACTTTGTTCACATATTTAACCAATGTCTGCTTTCTAAAAACAAGGGTTAAATAATAATTTTAAACCACCAATGACAAGAATAGCACAAAAAAAAAAAGAAGTTAATAAAAAAAAATACGTTGTTCTAAAAATCAACATACTTTATTGGAAAAAGGCTTTTTTTTCATACAGACTTCATACAGACTTTTCAAAGCTTCTAAAAGACTCTATGACATAAGTTACATTGGACTGTTACCTTTGGATACTGGTTTTTACGGACTGTTTGTTGAAGCTCATGAAAACATTTCATCCACTAGCTCAAAATTAATAATTAAACATGAACTAGCAACCAATTACATAATGCTACAAGTATCTTGGTTGTAGTTATTACTTTCCGTCACTAACTTAGTATCATAGTAGTACTAATCTAAGAACTGTAATGCCCTGAAATCTCAAACACCTATCACTCTTAAATAAACTTAGGACATGTCACCTCCAAGTCCCTACTTTACTTTCCTTCTATTGCTCAGACTGTATAGCTAAAAAACAGATGCAGAGTCCACCAAGGGACACTATAAAGAACATTTTTTTAATTGAATTCTGACTTGGGTAACTACAGAGCTCTTTTTATGCCATTCTGCAATAAATGTAGTCCAAAAAACTTACCTAACTATCTAGCAAGACACTGTAAGCTAAAGCCTACCAGTTTGAAGAGATAAACTGTTCACTCTGCTGTTTACAAAATATAGTATTAGTGAGAAAAGAATAAAAGGACTCTGGCAAAACTATTTGCTCCATTTTAAACACAGAAAATTGAAGAGCACATATTTTACTAAAAACTTTTTTTCTATACTATAAGATTCAACTCATTTTTCTTGGATAATCTGTTCTATTTTTTCAAAGATCAAAAAACTTATCTCACCAAACCCCATGCTGAGCTTTCCTCTTATTCTTTCCCGATTGTTGGTATTATTGCAACCTGTTCATAGTAAATGCATCAGATTATCTCTCACAATTTGCTCAAACTCTTCCACCTCCACAAAGCTGTCAAAGCACAATTTGAAATACACACACGTATACAAGCAGAAAAAAATACCATCTTGACAGAAAGTTTTCATTTTTCATTTATACATAAACTTGATACTTCATTTCTTACAAACATCCGACTTATCAATAAAATCTTTAAACGGTTTCAAATAAATTAGTTTTTAATGCCCAGGCAAACTATGCTTCCCAGAAAGTGAGCTAGGATTGAAATATAGGCAGCAGCTGAAGAAATTTATGTGTGTTAAAGCATAGGCAGAAAATAAAACTCAGGTTTTTGTAGAATCTTTATCTTTTTTTCAGAGGAAAATGGGGATAAAATCGTTAAATTTGTTGACACCAGATACAGGTGGAGCAAAATATCTTGATAAAGTTGAAAAGGTATCTTGATAAACTTGAAAAGGAGAAAGGAGATGTCAAGATTCAGGCTAGTTAACATGACAAAGTCAATGCAGGTAAAATTACAGGGCTAAAAGAAGAGAAATGTAAGACAAATTCATGCAAAATCTACATTTTGTCCTTCAAGATTGGGTCCCAGATGTGGATAAAAAAGGATCAGATTTCAAGACTTTTTCTGCTCATTTACTTTTACCTTCAATTCAGTGGGCAAAATGTAAATAAGTAGTTTGGTAGATTGCTAAATAAATTAGGTGGGGTAAATCAGGTTTCATACTTCAGCTGTTAACATACGATTAAACTTTAGACTTGGAATTTTTTCAGTTGTTTCTCTGTTTATGCTATTCTAGTTCTAACAGCTTGCTTTTGAAAGAACCGTGATGATGAATATTGAATTCAATTATTGCTGAGCAGGACCTTAGATTTTCATATTTGGTTGTCCCAGTCCCATAAGGAGCTGTACTCCCTTTGACTGAAGTCCCCTGCAGCTCCAATCGGCTATGCCATTTCTGTCTCTAGCTATGTATTACAGAACAGTTAATGGGTTTCACTGTAACAGTGACTGCATTGCCGTAATTGATAAATTCATTCCTGTTTATACAATTTAAAAAGCACTTGGCATTGAATTGATAATTATTCTCAAATATTTTATTAATAATTCCATACATATAGAGCATGGAACAGCCATCGTTTCACATTACCAGCACATAGGAGTGGTACTTGGACAATCGTATATGCTGTATGTTTAACACTTCAATTGTTGTGCCTCCTGTCTAATCGGCTGTATTTAAAGGGCTCACACACAGTTGCTACAAAGAGAGAGAGTTTTATATTCCAGCTGGCTTATCCTCCCAGTACTTATCCGCTAGTTAGCTCTTGCTCTTTTTTAAGTCTCTATCTCTTTGAAAGGTTTACAGAAAACACTTCAAAGTGTTGTTTTCAAAGATGTGGTACTTAAGATTAGCTCCCCTCCAGCCTGGCCCTCTCCTCATATTTCCCATCTTATGAACATTTACATTCAGCTTTTTCTTCTCCAATTTGCTGCAGTTACATACAGTGGCCAAGCCTTGCACTTACTTCCAGTATGCAATCAATATATATACACATATATATATAAAAAGAAAGAAAAAAGTGGTACAATAATCTTTCATTTAACAGCTTCTGTTAACCAGTTTCCCAGGAGTTCCATTTTAGCAGCCTGCCTATGAACAAGCAGATTGAAAAAGAGAATTCAATATTAAAAATTCACTGCTAGTGTACTTAATCCATGCAAAGACAAAATTGTCAGAAGACCCTTAAAATAGTTAAAATGTCCAATTCTAGCTGAGTTTCAGAAGGAACTGAAGGAAGAGAAATATCAAGAACTATTCTGGTTCTAGGAAACGTCACTTATCTCTGTAACTATTCCTGTTTGTCATCTGAACTGTTCCATGCATCTGTGTGAACTATTCCGTGCATGTACAGCCCAGGTTGTCTTGCCCTTTCCCTAGGTTAAAAGAGTTCTTTTTGATAAATATGTGAGATGATTCATCTACAAGGTACACAAGTAATGTAAAAAAAAGTCCACTAATAGCCATGCAGTATACCTACACCAAGGTATAATATACATTATGGGAAGTCTCATATTAATTGCAAATTCCATCAGTTCAGGTTAATTGTCTTACAGTTCTACATTCAACACTAATTTAAGAGTTCATGTCTTTTTTTAATTAAAAAAACCCCACCCAACCAACCAAACACTAACAAGAGAAAAAAAAAACCTTCCTCACAAACACTGTTACCAAGCATTCTGGCTTACAAATGATGCAATGACAAAAAGCTGTTTTTCACCTTTGGCTGTTTTCATTTCCCCTTGGCTTTCTAACCCGTTCAAGTGCATTGCCACTTAGATGATACCTGATGCAGGATTTGTGCAAGGCAGGGCAGATTATGAAGACTAATAAACTATTCTGAAAAGTGTATGATGATGTGTGTTAGCTTCTGTAATGACTTGGTATTACGAAAAACAAATAGGAAATTTTGCCCCTAGCAGGTTCCTTAGCATGCACTAAAAATTGGCATTGTGTCATCACCACCACCTGCTCATTCACTTGCAGGACAGAACAAGATGATGTGTTCTGGCAAACAGATGTCCTGCAGCTCAATCACTGATGCAGTTATGGAAGCAAAAGGGAAGAAATACGAGACAGCATCCCAGCAGGAAGATCCCCAGTGACTACCAGCACTAACATCCAGTCATTGCAATACACATCTTCTCTCTACTCCATTTACTCATGATACTTAGTACCTCTGGTTAACTTTCTGATATATTTGAAAACTTCACTAGCCTCAGAATTATAGCATTGAAAGATGTTAACTTCAATTGCTCACTGGCTAGCTTCCTGATCACACTTTCCAAGACTGTGAAAACTTGACTTAGTAGTGGCATGAGACATTTAAAGAAGGATAAGTAGCAATGACAGCAAAAATACTGCCATTTAAATAAAATTTACAACCTAGTATCATTAATATGTGTACTCTTATATATACTTACTCATGCCAGAATATAAAAAAAAGTGAACCTTGTCATAGAGACAAGATTCTAAGACAGAAATGTTGCGTTTTAAAACGTCATTTCTTCTGGGATTCGTTCTTCTTTAAGGAAATGCATTACGATCTAATTAAATTGCTGCAATTACAGCTCTGATTCAGGAAAACACTTCAGCACATATTTAACTTAAGCATGAACTTGGCATGCATACTCTTGAGTGCTAACTTGTGATGATATTGCTGTAACTGAAGACAGAAACCCTACACCCTTTATTCACTACATAGCAAAAGCAAAACTCTCAGATGATAGCTCAACTTTGGCAAGTATATGCCCAGTATCGTAAAGTTTATGGTGCAACTGAATTCACGGGATTGTTTTTCCCAGATATTCTTTGACTTATCTTGACATAGCCTTGTTACACTGATGTATACGAATCAGCTTTAACACATGAACACCAGCTATTACAGGTGTCCTTGAAGGAAAAAAACATAAATACATTTATTCCATGGCGTAAGGTGATTCAAACTTAAACCGTCATTCCTAAACAAGACTGAAAATACTTTTTATGAGGAAATTGACCAAAAGCAGTATAATATGGCCATGATATGTAATTATGTGAAAGACCGAGATTTTCATTTTAGATGAACTCTAAAGCATTCAAACCTTCTGTCCAGATAAGCAACTAGCAAATAAGTATTTACTTAAAGTCCAGTGGACTTTTAGGGAAAAAAGAAAAAGCAAGCAAAAATCCCTTCAGCAACATCTCAAATCAGAACTCTTTTAATATTTCCCACCATTAACCTTAAGGCACAGATGTCCAGCTTCATCATTACCCATTCCAGGCCACTGTTATCTGAAAGAACTGATTGGTTTTGCATTTTTCCAACTGCCAGTGTTCAGCCCTGCAAGAAATGCTACACAAGAAGGAAACAGAGAAAGTTCAAGGATTTTTTTCCCTTTGTTCTTATTTCTTCTTTAAGAATTAAGTAATTTTTTCTTGCAAAAATACCCATTTTTTTTTTTCAGAAGAGAAGGAGTCAGTGAATTCTTTTCCCTAACTGAAGTGAAAATAAGCTCAGTTTTGCCTCATTTGCCTTTAGGAATCTTGAGGCAAGTAAGGACTTCTCATTGCAGAATCAACAAGCTAGACATCTGTAAACTTTTCTCTGCAGGTCTAACTATTTTTTATGAACATTCTTCATGTTTTGCAAATATAACAGGCAACGCTGAATGAGGCAGTATTCCTTAGTGGGGCACAAACCTGTAAACAAAATGCAAAAGGGAAATGAAGTAACAAAGAGAGGTGTAATGTAGTAGAGAATTTCAAGACACAATAAATGTTCATAAAAGAAATATTGCAAAAAAGGAAATATTTAGAGGCAAGTATCTGAAATCTGTCTGACTGTTTTAAGTTAATCCCTTAAACTTCTCGGTGACAGCTTTCTTCTTGTAGAATGTTGTTTTTCCAATCTGACTTTAAACTTTTGGATTTTGACAGTAAAAGTCTTCTCTGACTCATTAATTTCCTATGTGTCACTCTCTGCTCTTCTGTTTAAAGTTTAAGAATTAATGTGGCAGCAAAATCCTAATAACAGCACGAAGATTTATGGCCAAAGTCTATTGAATAACTTCACATTTGAGTACACATTTGGAATTGAGAGAATCCTTATACACAATATCGAAGAACAGTGAGAGTCCATAAATAAAAAACATAGAGACCAAGGACATAAATACCATGGAATGCCTTGCATATGAAGTTGTACAAGAAACAATATTTTTTAAGCAGATCAGAATCTGATTTCAGCTGCAGTGATATAATCCTATTTAGTCACCCCTTTTTTTTTTTTTTAACTACAATAATTTTCTGGGATTTTTTTGTGCAAGAAATAAATTTGATGCATATGACATGTAGTATCATATCACTTCCTGCTCCCGTGTCCAAAATAGAAATTGTTGTAACTAATGTACCACGAATACTGTAGCAGCTTGCTGTAAAGGTCTAACTGGGCCTGTCATCTGTCACTTCTTTACCCTGTTAAGAGACAATCAATAAAACTTGTCATGTTGTTCCTTTTTATGGCTCATTGAGCTTTTATCAAATACTCAGTGAACTATTGATCAATGGACAAACTGGGGAATATCAGCTTTTATTCACCTTGAAACACTGCTTCTGTAAATAGCAAGACTTTAAAATACAACTATGCAGGGTTTTAATTCTAGATTGTGAATCATACATGGAATTTCAGATGTTTCTCAACACCATCAGTTATTAATCTCAGAGTGTTCTGGTCCATCAAATCTGCAATTAAAATCAAATGTTAAACAGAATTCTAGTCCTTTTATATGGTAAACTAAGATTTTTCATTCCGCTCAGATGAGTGCAGAAGTACAACTGGGATTCATCAAAGCATGAATTTTATTTGGCTAAAAAGATTGCATGTTGCCAATTAAGTAATAAAATGTTAATATTTTTGCATCTGGTTGAAAATGAAACAAAGTTACTTCGGTTTGCCCCAAGGAAAGCCAAAGTGGAGTTCTTATTCATAAGCATTATTTTATTTTACTACTTGTGCTTTTCTCTCAACTTTTCCAGACCCCTGCAGTCTTCATTAACCTTCCCATTTATGCTCACAGCAAAGGTTTCAGCATTTTCTGTGTGAGGCTTCAATATTTTCACTCTAGCTGCTGATGAAGATAAATTTCAGCAGTTGTTAGGTTCTATATTTGTATGTATAGAAATAGGAAAGTTTACTGTTCTTACCCAGAACTTACAAAAAACTCAGGCTTTAGGTTTTGCATCATGATTTTTTCAGTGCACCATTTTTAAAATCTTTTTGTTGAAATTTATAGTTAATAAGCACATGTGGTTCTGTATATATATGTGTATGATTGCATCCAAAAGCTCATAAGATGAATCTTTACAGTCTTTTCAGTCTTTTTTTTCTTTTTTTTCCCCACTCCCTTTGGTGTTGTGTGATACCACAGTAAGGTTTAATCTGTCCATTTTCTCTTCTTTTTCTTTTTCTTTTTTTTTTTTTTTTTAATTATACGATTAGTCTGATTCATCATTCTTTTCCAGTAAAGCTGCAGTATAGAGACACCTGCTGGGAAAAGAATGAACAGAAAAAAATGCAAATATCAATAATAATAACAGTATTAGTAATAATAACAATCATAATAGCAACAATATTTTCTTTTACAGCTTTCAAGATGGAAAATATTGGCTAACCTTATTTTCATTTGGTATTTCTCATTTCTGCAGAAATCCTATTAACTTGATTCAGAAACATTCCTGACAAGGATGTTAAATTTGAATTTTCAATCTGACCAATTATAGCAGAACTGGACCTATCTATTGTATGTCACATCTTTCCACATATTTTGCCCTTTTTGTATCAACTAGAGACAATTTTTGTGATTGGATCCAGGAGTAAGCAAAGCCTTGTGCTAAATATTTGCATAAATTTTTGAAATCTGATTGTTTAGGAAAATCTAGTGCTAAATCTAATGATTCTAAAAAAAAAAAAAAAAAAGAATGTGATGGAGTAGAGACTAGGGAACATATTACTGAAACCCATACTGTGTCCAATATGTTCACACAAATGGATAGTTAAAGGTAACTCTTCATTTCAATCTTATATTCCAAGTTTCCTTTCTCATTAGATTATAGTCCCGTATTAGTCATATTATTCGATAAAGTCTTCAGTAGTCACAAAAGTCAGGACAATATATTTGGCTAATAACTATTTTATTCCTGTATGATGATTTTGTCTGTAAAACATATATTATTTATTGGATACCTTACTTACTTAAGCATCTAAAGGTAAATAATAGGGGGTTTGTTGTTTATTTTTGTTTGTAGTTTCTGTCATAATTCACAAGAAGGTAGCTTCCTACTCTGCCTCAGAGGTCTCTTGAAAAGTGTTGTAGCACATGTTCCAAAACATTTGCAGTGATAGGTCCATGTGTTTATGACTTAATACATTCCTGGAAAAAAATCAGTCTAGCAGTTAATATTTTATGAACACTTTCCTAAAAAGATAAACAAGATAATATGAGAACTATTAAACTTTTTTCCATTTTTTTTTCTTTCTTTTGCCAACAGCGGGAACAAATAACATTTTACAAGTGATTGCACTCAGGAATAAATTCATAAAAGTACTATGCTGCAATGTTTTGTATTACAGTTCTTGGCTTGATGCATCTTGCTACTGGTAGAAATGACAGCACTGAATTAGGCATTTTTTTAGGAATTATAGCCAAGGAAGATTCATCATTTACTTGAAGGAATTTAATCATGTTTCATCCTACTTTTTAGCTAAGAACACTGATCTCTAGACTGCAGGATACACTGGTACACTGGCCTCATGCATCCTCTTCTTTCCAAGGAGCCTAAGCTGAGCTGGGGAGGATAGCACAAGAGCCTGTTGTTTAGTCTTGGTAATGAGATTATTGTGAAAGGGGAAGCTCCAGTTTAAAGTCTTCTCCATTTAGTGTGCTAGGTTTAGATATATGAGAATCTATTACAATGTGTGGAGCAACGTCAACAAAAAAACCTGTTTTGTAAACTTGAGAGAGGAACGCATTTACGGATGGGCAATTTGGGCCCAGTAATAATATTAACAGGAAAAAAAATTAAGTGCAAATAAACAAAAGTTCTCACTACTGCTACACGAAATATTGTTATTCTATAGAAAAAAAAAAAAAGAAAAAAACACTAATCAAGGTGTATCTTTAGTTCTCTAATATGCTTAGATTACTGAATGAAACCCAGCTTTGTACCTTCTGCTCTATATTAGTCATAAAGTTCCTGAAACTACTTACCAAGTATATCACTATCAGTCACTTTAATGGAAAACTTCAGTTATTTTGTAAAGCATTTAATCATGTCCTTTGCAACTTCCTTCTAAAGTTATAAATACCTTATTATGCCCAGATGAGTTTTTTGTTGCTTAATTTCTTCTTTTTTACTATTAGTGGATACCCTGTCTCCATCAATTCTTGATACCTAGTAAATACCACAGAAAGCATGATTTTACTTGTTATTGCCCCAACAATTTCTGTGGTAAACTTGAGTCAAGACCAGGATAAAGAAATAATTTCTTGCCCAACTCAGTATCTGTAACCTTCAGAGGCCCCCTTCCGATACTGAAAGACTGCTATGAGGTGTCAACTGTTCAGCCTTCTTTTCTGCAGTCTGAACAGCCCCAACTTTCTCAGCCTGTCTTCATACAGGAGGTGCTCCAGCCCCCTTATCATCCTCATGGCCCTCCTCTGGACTTGCTTCAACAGCTCCATGTCCTTCCTATGTTGAGGATACCAGAACTGCACACAGTATTCCAAGAGGAGTCTCACAAGAGTAGAGTGGGGTCTCATGAGAGACAACTTTTCTTCAGTGTCTAGTTTGAATAGACACTTCAGAAAATGCCACTTTCTTGTGTAAGCCATTTAAGGTAGAACGTTAGGTAACAAGAAATGAAGAGCACCAGACAACCTTCCTAAAGGCTTTGAATTTGTAATTTTTTCTAATATTCTGTAATCAGAAGATTCATGAGAAGTTTGTCTTCCTCCATATGTTCATTCTAAGAGGATACTCAAGTCTTACATACAAATGGAAAAGACTTTACTTGCACATGTCTTATACATATAAACATGTATCCATATGCAAAATATGTGTGTACACAGACACATAAACATATATATAAGCATTGTATCAACCGTTAACTAGATAAGCTCCCATGTAAAGTTCAATAACCAAGCTCTTTGAGGTGACTCTTTTAGACAATCTATACAGTTATTTTAATTTTATGTGTACATACTTCTATTTCAAGTTATGTCTGCATGTTTCTCATGACCAGCAACTCCAGTGTATATTATTCAAAAAATAATGTACTTTGTTATTAATGTTTTTTCAATAAAAATGTCCTTTTTTGGATAGTGTCCAACAAGACTAACCTCCACTGTGTAGGATTTATTAGCGTTAGCTTATTCACTGAATTTTCTTATTCTTTTTTCTTTTCAAAAATGTATATAAATATATAGTCACAGACCATCATAAATTTAACATTTCCTAATAATTTTCTATAAAAAGGAAGCTCCACGTATATGAATATCATGACCCTAGTAGTACAAATTGATCAAATAGTTCTAAAAGAAGTTAGATTTCTATCTTAAAAACTGTAAAAACTAGATATAGCTCAGTTTAATGCAAACTGACATTTTCAAGTTAACCAGCTAATTTAAGTCAGCAGTAATATCTAAGCACAAACACATAGTTAAAAGAAAAGAAATTACTGTTCTTGCACATAGTATATCAAACATAACTCGTAAACATATGACTTTGTGGCAGACTTTGGCATAAATTCTAAAACTGATGCAACTTAAGACAAAAGGTAAGAGATGACTTGATGAAAATTGAGATACAATGTTTATTACTAACTTTTTAAGACGTGTATGTGATTAAGAAAATTAATACTTAAAATTTTTAGAGTTACCTAAGGGACCACAAGTGTAAGCACCATCTTGGCTCAGCCACTGGATCACTTATCAGTACAGAAATGAATACAAGCTAGTTCATGTGTTACCTACTTCTTTAAAATAGCTGCTGTGGTGAAACCTAAATATTTAGATGCATAATACCGATATTTTATTTATAAGCAACAACTGTACATAAAGACCTGCTGAACTCTGAAACTCTGCTCCTACCTTTAATTCACCTCTTATTTATTAGTCCAGGATACTTTTATTGTCTTCTGTACCAGATACTACTTCAGAAAGTCTGGATAGCTACCTCTTTGGCATTGATATTATTGCTGATCTCCTTTTCTCTCTCTTGTAACTGAGGAGGGGCCCTGTTGTTTTTGTTATCTTTCAATAAGCTTTGCAGTCTACATAAAATGAAACATGAAAACAAGACAGTTTGTGAAATTGCTTCTTGTGCTGGCATGATTAAGGAGACCAGAGAAAATATTATCTGAATAGTAGCTAACTAATTGTTTTAAAAGTGATTCCAAATGTATCTTTACTTCTCTTAACTAAGACAAAATATAAGCTCTCCGTTTTATGTTTTGTGTGTTACTGTGTTCTCAAAGGTTCTTCTTTATATATGTACGAAATGTTCTAGCAATCAGACTAATAATCTCCTTTATCAAATAGTTCCTGGACTGCATACATGTAACCACAATAGTAAGTGAAATTCCTATCCTTGTTAGCTGCATACACAGTAGAATAGTGTTCCCAAAAGGCAGTAGAGAACCGAAGTCCAGATTAGAGACCTAAACCTATATAGCCATTTAAGACAGACAAAACTCTTCTCTAAACTCTATTCTTGATCTCAGTTGAGTTCAAAGTCTCTATTATTTTTAAGAGATTGTTTTGTCCACTACAAAATTGAGAATAGAAAATCATTTCTATTCATGTGCCTGTGTGTTTTCCTTAGAAATTTTATAGGTACATAGTTAGCAAACACATATTAATTTGTAAAATAAATATTATTATTAAAATAGGGGTCTAGAACACCTCCTGTATGAAGACAGGCTGAGAAGGTTGGGGGCTGTTCAGCCTGAAGAAAAGAAGCTGTGTGAAGGACTCATAGCAGCCTTCCATTATCTGAAAAGGGCCTATAAGGATGTCAGAGAAAGACTCTTCATCAGGCACTGAAGTGATAGGACAAGGGGTAATGGGTTCAAACTTAAACAGGGGAAGTTTAGGTTAGACATAATGAAGAAGTTCTTTACTGTGAGAATGGTGATGTACCGAAACAGGTTGCCCAAAGAACCTGTGAATGCTTCATCCCTGCCTGTGTTCAAGGCCAGGCTGGCCAGAGCCTTGGGTGACATGGTCTAGTGTGAGGCGTCCCTGCCCTGGAATTCAAAGGAGTAACAATTCAAAGTAATTTTAGAAGCATAAACCTTTGAAGCACCTGCCCTACATAACAGTTGACTACATAGATAAAGAACGCATACTCTTTAGTGATTTTCTCTCCCATCAGAAGTTCCCAGATTGTCTAAAGAATTTACCTAGACCTACAGTGAGGTCTAATACACATGTATTCAAATTAGCATTCAATGATAAATTAGCTACCAATAAAGGTAACACACTCTTTTACCTTGTACCAATGTTTCCCAGCAGAACAAACTAATTCCCCTGGGGCACATGGCTAATATACCTTTACTGGTTTAAAACATGAAATAGTTCATTTGCAGTCAGTTAGCTCTATACAACTGTTCATTGTACCACATTAGTATATACTATGACTAAAGGACTAATAACTTTAAAAACTGCCAGGTTTAAACATTTTTGAGGAAGATCTAAGAGTAACAAAATGTCATACCTATAGTGAGGTTGTGATTAAGCTGGAAAGTACATCAGAATTTAAGACTGTCATAAGTAGATGGGAAAACCTAAAGAGATTGTGCCAGAATTATGTGCTCCTTTTGAGTAAACCCAGATTCTTTTCCACACTTTTGATCCACCTGAACTGTGACTGATACTTCAAGTGCCATAATGAAAGTTAGCTATAACTGAAAATATAATGAAAAATAAGGCTCTTTTTAAAAGAATATGTCTACAAGGAGTGCTGCCAGACAGTCTCTAAGCCCCTGCTCCTTGTAATACTTCTGTTGAGTAAACTGCATTAGGAATTTTATGGTCAATTACAAAGGTCCACCAATGGTAGGACACTTTTGACTCCAGAAAGAATCTAAGTGAAGAAGTCAAGTACATAACTAAATGGAATTTTACACCAATGTAGTCTTCATATTTGTGCCTTTTTTTTTTTTTTTATTGTGTTGAGCAACCCGTGGTGGAAACCAAGGCAAAAGAAATATGTGGATTGCATACTTAATAATTGCTTTTCTGTAAAAAAAACAAACAGAATATGATTTTTAACACTGTCCAAAATTATGTCAAGATTTAGAGCAGGCTGAATAAACCCTCAAAAAAAACAAAAAAAACCCCACAAAAACCTCCAAACCCTCAAACACTTTTCTTCTGATGAAACTATTTTAAAAATTTAATTTGCAGTATTTAGTATTTAGTCTTCGATCATCTTTTATAGATGTTTGTACACCATATACTCTTCATTTGACTGGTCTATCTAGGCATTCTTAATCTATTTTTGGAATACATAGTGAAAGAAAATTGTTCTATGTTCTTCTAAGGAGCTTGTCTTGGCCAAAGGCCAAAGGCCAAAGGCTATTTATGTGGACAAGTATTAAAGACAGCTGTGTCAGAGTACAAAGTCTCTTAGGCAGCTAATTTTTTGTAACTGACAGGACATGGTCCAGTGACAGTGTTCTATGTATAATTTCTACCTTAGTTACATATCTCCTGGCTGACCTCTATTTATCAAGAAGGGTAAGATGCATTTCATCTGTTTTTTACCATCTTCAAACACTTGGTAGCAACAGTGATAAACCAGTGATGCCAAAATACATTCATATAAAATGTATTTTGTCTCAATTCAGTAATCAAGCTGTGTCTGTGACCTGTGGAAAGGTAATCACTCCCAGAGGGCAATTCCTGTCATAAAAAAATACATGTCAAATTTACTGAGATGAATCATATTTTGGAACATTTTTTTTTTTTTTGGCTTAAGAAGTGCTCGTATTTTTCTGCATATGGGACCCTTCTGTAAACTAGGAATATGAGCTTTGACCTGTAAGAAGAGGAGCTTGGAGACTACTGTCCAAGTAGGTATTACTGCCTAAAGCAAATAGAAATCTAAATATAGCATTTAACACATACTGTCCCTAGCCTACTCAGAACTGTCAGAAAGTACTGTAGCACAGATAATAGCATAAACTATTAGCCCTTGAAAAAGAAGTTACAACTATTTAAATCTATGTCTATACTTAATGAAAAATGACACTATTTAGATGAGATTCCTTTGGCAAGCATTTAGATACTAGAGTATGATTATGGATACAGGCAGTTTAAAACCTGACATCATTCAGAAAAACCAATTTGCCGAGAATGCAGCTGAAGGTTTCTTGAAGAAAGTACTCAGGCAACCTAAATGAGAATTTTAAGACATGAGAGAAGGTTAGAGCTGTAATTAAAAAGATAGCCAAGTTCTAGAGCTTGAAATAAAGCAGCAAAAGAAGCAGGGAATCAGTTCATTTAGTTATACACGACAGTAACATGAAAATCTGACAACTCAAACAGCTGTCTAATTTACTGTACATATATGCTATTCTGATTTGTACAAAATCACACACATGCATTGAGATTATGAGTCTGTAAAGGATCCTGTGAGCATGAGAAAATATCAGGGCAAATAAATAGAAAAATTCTAGGATAGGGAAAAGTATTGTCATAACCCTGGGGAAAAATATACATGCAAACTACTGAATACCATAGTAAAAGCAGTGTGGTTTGATGACTGAATGTAGCCATAAAAATGAGGAGGAATACAGAAAGACACTGGAGCTTTCAGGAACCATTAGCACTAGAAGAAAAGCTTGATTTGTTTCTTCTTTCCTTCCTCTTTGTAAACCCTCTTACAGTGCACTATTTAGTCCATTCAGAATTTCACTGAATCTAATACTAGATTCTGTGCCAAACCAAGTAAGAACATTTCTTCAGGGTCTGTTTTGTTTTTTGTATATTATTTCTAAAAAATGAGGAGGAGAGACATAAACAACACATTATGTGTTTGGTATCCATGCATTTGTAATACATTACCTTCTAATCTAAAAATTTATTAGCTAACAGACAGTGTTCAGGAAAAGTTTAATGATATTGCAGCAGCCAAACACTTAGCAAAAAAAAAAAAAAAAAAAAAAAGAGATTGGCTAAGCAAACCAAGGATAATAAAAACCAAAAAGTTTTCTAAATTACTGCTGCCTGTGTCATTAAATTTCATATTGTGCATAGAATCTAAATACATCACTTTGTTCTGCATGACAAGTAGAAGTGAGCATTCATACATTACTCAGCCACTTAATTAAGAGCCTAGGATATTTGCGGTTAGCAGAAACTAATAAGGGAACCACATTTACATTCAAATCACTCCTCAGGGTAGCTGTGTGCAACATAAGCAAAGCTTACTGGGTAGATGTTCCACTAAATGTTCAGCTAAAAGCTTAGTTTTACTGTATTTGTGAGTAAAGAATAATTCGCGATTTGATTAAAGAGTAAAATAAACAAATGCGTTTTGGATTTTCAAGTTATGTTTTGTCTCAGTTATTTTTAAATTCCTATATGTCTATTACTTTGTATAATAAAATAAGAGTGTGATTTAGGGCTTTTCTAACACAAAACAGGAGGTTCTGTAAAACAGTCAGCTTGGCTTACCTTACACATGATATTGCAAGACCTATTGCAGACAGCAAGCAGCCATCCTAGCAGACTTAAAAAAACATATCAAAATCTATGTATTGGTACATTATGAGCCATGTCAGAGTTCCAAAAACTTATTAAGTAAATCAAATTTACTGCACTAACAATTTTCTTTTTTGTTGCTCACTACTGAGCAGCTCATTTTGCATTTTGTTTGGAAACTCCAACCCTTAGGGAATTTCTGATTTTTTTTCTAGAATGGACTAAAGTAAAATAGTACAGATAGCAGTAGTAAGTATACTTAAAATGTCATTAGCTAGGAATATTGTCATTGATGACGTGCAAATGACCTGGCACCATATTCAAACAGTTGCCAAAGTACTCACACTAGCTCTAATCCTTCCTTTCACATTTCTCCAGAGGACATCTGCTTGAAGGATCAATAGATATGAAAGCTTTAAAATTCCAGTCAATTTTCTGTAATTTGAGTGGATAATATGCCTTTAAAATAAGTCAAAAAATGTCTTTTCAAAATAAAGCTTGCTGGGGAGGGACTCTTCATCAAGGACTGTAGTGACAGGACAAGGGGTAACGGGTTAAAACTTAAACAGGGGAAGTTTAGATTGGATATAAGGAGGAAATTCTTTCCTGTTAGGGTGGTGAGGCACTGGAATGGGTTGCCCAGGGAGGTTGTGAGTGCTCTATCCCTGTCAGTGTTCAAGGCCAGGTTGGATGAAGCCTTGTGTGGGATGGTTTAGTGTGAGGTGACCCTGCCCATATCAGGGGGGTTGGAACTAGATGATCTTGAGGTCCTTTCCAACCCTAACTATTCTATGATTCTATGATTCTATAATGGCATTTCACAAATATTTGTAATGAGCTTTATATTATCCATAATCATATTATTTAAAAATATTAAAATATGACTGTCATAAAAACCTCTCTGAATTGTAAAATTTCAAGACATGAAAATCAAACATTAATATCTGAAAACTCACAGCATAAATGTGTTATTATTTTTCATCTTTAAAATTTGAAAACAGGGCAAAAACAATGCCAATAATTTGATCATTAAAAATAAAGAAATTTGACTTAGAAAAATATATTACATCAACTAAAAAAAATCAAAATCTTTCAATCAAATTTTTAACATGAGAAAAGTTGTCACATCATAAATGTAAGCAAGTGAATATTTCATGTTTACCACAATGTTAGGGTGTGTCTGTATCACAACTGATGCAGTCTTGAACAGCATGCATGTGTGTTTAAGCTAGCTCTGAATTCAGTAGAAAACCTCAAACATTTTGGCAACAGAAAAGAAATGCTTCTAGCCGAGTAATTAATCACTGCTGTAAGCTATTACTATTTCAATCCTTGCTGTCATCCCACAATGTACATTTTCCCTGTCGGCCACCTCATCTATACTTCAAGTATGAATAACTGACAACATAAAATATCTTTTCTTCTGTGACCTTTCCACACTTCCATGAAGCATAAGGTGGTTTTTTTTCTCTTCCTTTGAAGTTATTTTCCCAAGGCTTTTTCTGCTGTTCTGGGAGTTCAGCAATTCTGAGACTCTCTGCTTCTATATTTGAAGTATTACTTTTAAAGTACTTAAATTTTGGTGGATTTTTAAATGCTTTTAAACTGCAGCACTGGTCATTTACAAGTTTTAGTACTTTTATGAAGGAATCTGCAGCATATTTGTTGTTTTGGCATTTTTACTTTACTATGCTATGTGTTGTCCTCAGAATCATAATATACTTAAATTTTGTATACGGCATTTTTTGATAGAATTTCTTTATGACTACAATGGCTAAAAAAAAGATGCTTGATTCAGTTTCCTGTAACACTCTGGTGTCATACAGGAATTATGTGGCATTTTCAAGCATTAAATCTTTAATTCGCACATTCCTGGGGATGCGTGTGCTAGGATATGCATCTATGCAGCTAAATAGAACAATGCAGAGAAGTTATCATTAAGTGTTAACCAAGTCTGCTCCAGAGCTAGAAGTAGTTTGATTGCATCAGCATGATTATGTACACTCAACATTTATGAATGGCCTGCAAATGTAACATTACTCCAGCACTGAGCTGTTGCTTTCAGATCTGAGCTTTTATCACCCTGTTGGAATTCCCTTGTGTGCCACTCTATACAATATTGGTTTGAAACAGGCATTTCTATATCCTATTAACATAAGCAGTACAAGAAAGCCTTGAGAGAATAGGGATGTATTCTTATTCTTCCTTTGCTCATAAAGAAACAGAGGAACAGAGAAATAAGTTTAAATGCCTTAAGAATCGTTCTTAACCAGCCTTACAATTCTAGCTCCTGCAAGAATTGTGTTTGTCCAATAGCGTTTGATGACAGTGAAATCAGCAACAGAACTGTGATTGAGTGTGAATTTGACTCGGGGCAAAGCTTAGAAGAGCTACTTTAAATGCCAACATTTCTTAAACAGCTGTTCTCCTATATCGTAACTGGAAAAGATTAACAAGTTTGAAGTCAACTGAGGAAAAACTGTTCTAGTAGAAGTATCTTGTCAGGAAATTAGGACATATCCTGTAACCTGCTAGCCTTAACAAAACTTTGTAAGTAGACTAAGAGCTTATCTCTGTGAATTCTGCAAATTATGTCTATTTTTAATGTGACAATACGCAGAGCATATCTTACATCTTGAAAAGACTTGAAGTTCATAACTTGAGTTTTGAATAGACACTGGCCTAATATTTCTTTATGCAAGGTATTTTCAACCCTTTCTGACACTTTTCCTTTTCTCTAGTGCAATCTAAAAAAGAGAAGAGCAAGAGGGGTGCTTGAACTGGCTGAGATAGGAAACCTAACACTTGGCAAAGAAAAGAGAAGTAAGAAAAAAAGCAGAGGGAAATGCCTTATCATTTTCAGGATTAAAGTAACAGTATCAGGAGCAATACAGGATATACAACTGAGAAGAAAAAAAAGTCCTTTTCTTCTTTTTAGTTGATTCATTTTATTTGGGAGATCATAAAAACACTTAAAGTAGAAAGAGAGGTGTGAAGATTTCAGAAATAATTGGGAGAAGGTTGGTAATGCTTGCCACTGGCTGTAAGGTTCAGTGTTGCCTGTGATACTTTCACAGAAAAACTTGTACGCACATAGACATTGTATTTTCAGTGGTGCATAAAAATAGGAGTTCTCTGTATAAATAAATTATTTTTCTTCCATAGTAGTGTATTGCAATGGAAGACTGCTTGGAAATGATACTACTTGATGTAGAAAGTAGCCACAGAAACAAAATGGGATATGCAACCTGAGCAATTAGTAACAGGTTTTCTTCTCTATTCAGAGCACTTAGCCAACCAGTGATCAGATCCTACAGCATAAATCATCTGGTTTACAGTTTGCTCCTCTATGCCTCCATTGGGGCAGAAGGTGTAGGGAGAGGGAATCCCCACAGCACTTTACCAGGCAATCGTTTACTGTAATTCAGCTTATTTTCAGTTGCCATCCTCTCCAGGGAGTAGAAATGGACTTTTCTGTGCTTACCTGGCAAACATCAAGGCAGGAAACCTGTGAGATGTGTACTAGTTCTATAGCAGCCGAGGGACCATGGCATTTCTTTTTCCCTAGTACTAGCATGAGCTTTATGACCTACCCAGCCACATAGGTTACAAGCAGAATTCATAAGTATCTCCAGGTTAAAAAGTGCTGTCGTGGTTTAAACAAAAGTCATCTATAAATCACACAGTTGTTCTCTCACTCCCCCTGCTTCTTGCCCTCCCCTTACTCCCAGAGGGACGGAGAGGAGAATCGAAAAGAATGCAACTCCCATGGGTTCAGATAAGAACAGTTTAGTAACTAAGGTATAACACAAATCACTACTGCTACCACCAATAATAATAATGATAAAAGAAATAGCAAGAGGTAAGAATACAACACCTCAACACCAGCCGACCAATAACTCGCCCCACTCCCCCCAGCCGAGCACCGACCGATACCTCATCCAACCCTGCAGTCAACTAGCCCTTCTGGGTAACTCCCCCCTTCTGGGTAACTCCCAGTTACATCCTGGGAAAGACGTGCTGTGGGATGGAATACCTCTTTGGCTAGTTTGGGTCAGGTGTCCTGAGGAAACGAAGGCTCAGGGGAGACCTTAAAGCAGCTTTCAGTACCTTAAGGGGGCCTGCAAGAAATATGGAGAAAGACTTTTTACAAGAGCATGTAGTGACAAGACAAGGGGGAATGGTTTTAAACTGAAAGAGGGGAGATTTAGGTAAGATATTAGGAAAAAAATCTTCACTGTGAGGGTGGTGAGGCACTGGCACAAGTTGCCCAGAGGAGCTGTGGCTGCCCAATCCATGGAAATGTTTAAGGCCAGGTTGGAGGTTGGATGGTGCTTTGAGCAACCTGTCCTAGTGGAAGATGACCCTGTCCATGGCAGGGGCATTGGAACTAGGTAATCCCTAAGGCCCCGTCCAGCCTAACCCATACTATGAACCAGTGATATTTTAGAGAATGTCAGCAAGCCAGCCGAGGATATCTATGATGTTTTCTAACTTGTGCAAAATGACCAGATCACAGTAAGTGAAATTCTCCATGTGTCTATGGCTTGTGCAGCAGAAACAGTCTATGGTCTCCATGTCCAACCACATGACTCTTTCAAAGGCTTCAGAGTAATTTGCATATTTTTAGCTAGGTCTAAGCTAATAGATCATAGTTTGAAAATAGTAGTCATTGCTCAGTAAGGAAAATAAAATTAAGAACATGTGAAACATGCACCATAGTCTTAAACACTACCTGGCTCCTGCTGTAAGGAAGATATTTATGGACCAGCAATTTAAAAACTGTGATGGCTACATCCAGTAAAAGTACTCTTTATACATAGTTTTTCAAAAGAAACCTCTATGCACTGGTCTAGTAAAGTGGTCAGCCAGTAAAACACTGACATTTGAGTTTCAATAAGTTAAAGCTGTGGACTGCATTGGCATTTTCCTGCTTGCTGGCATATAGCTAAATTCAATGCTCAATTTAAGGCAGCCTCATCGCTGCTCTAATTTTAGATCTGTAGGACAGCAGTGCTCTGAGCAACTTGAGGTTATTTCCTCTTGTCCTAACACTTGTTCCTGGGGAGAAGAGACTGAAACCCACCTTGCTACTGCCTACTTTGAGGTAGTTGTAGAGAATGATAAGGTCTCCCCTGAGCCTTCTTTTCTCCAGACTAAATAACCCCAGTTACATCAGCCATTCCTCATAGGACTTTTGCTCTAGACCCTTCACCACCCCAATTGCCGTTCTTTCTGGTAGTGAGTGGCCCAAAACTGAACAGAATGCCACCTGGGCACACTGCTGGCTCATATTCTTCTGGCTGTCAACCAACAGTCACAGGTACTTTTCCACCAGACATCTTTCCAGGTACTCTTCCCCAAGCCTGTAGTGTTACATGGGGTTGTTGTGACCAAAGTAGAGGACAAGTCACTCAGCCTTGCTGAATCTCACTCAGTTGGTCTTAGCCTATTGATGCAGCCTGTCCATATCCCTCTGCAGAGCCTTCCTACCCTCCAGTACACCAACACTGCAGCCCAAATGGGTTTTGTCTGGAAACTTACTGAGGGCTCACTTGATCCCCCTCATCCAGATAATCGATAATGATATAAACCAGAACTGGCCCCGGTACTGAGCCTTGGGGAGCACCACTTGTAAATAATCAGCCGCCAACTGGGTTTCACTGAGTTCACCATCACTCTTTGGGCCTGGCCATCCAGCCAGATTTTCACTCAGCGAAAAGTACACCTATCTAAATGATGAGAAGGCAGTTTCTCCAGGAGAAAGCTGTGGGAAATGGTGTCAAAGGCTTTACTAAAATCTAGGTAGACACCATCCACAGGCTTTCCCTCGTTAACTGAGTCACCTTGTCATAGAAGGAGGCCAAGTTAGTCAAGCAGGACCTGCCTTTCATGACCACATGCTGACTTGACCTGATTCACCTGGTTGTCCTATACATGCCATGTGATGGCACTCAGGACAATCTGCTCTATCACCTTCCCTGGCACCAAGGTCAGACTTAGAGGCCTGTAATTGCCCTTATCCTCCTTCCTGTTCTTGTAAGTGGGCATCACATTTGCTATCCCCCAGTCAACCAGGATCATCATGCCTTCCTCTTATAATACTATCCAGAATACTCGCCTCAGACTCTCTTTGCAGTTAAAAACATATTTTTAAGTATTTTAAATTTTTTTTATTGTGCTCATGAAAAAAATTTGTCTTTCTGGGAATGTGTAATTTTACTTGATCAATCTATTCTATTCTATGAATCTCTTTCAATAACACTTGCATGCTATATTTCCAGTCTTCTTCAGTTATATATAATCTCTATGTTATATAGTATCAAAAAGAAATAAAATTAATGCTAGAATAAGACTAATTAAAATATCTGAAAACATGTGCTACATATTAATGTGTAAAAAGGCATAATTCTTAGCAACTAATGTTTTGACTGAAAAAAAGAAGAATAAAAAATTACTATTAAATTAATGGCATACTTAGCTGTTCTATCACAGTTTTCTGTCCACATATTACAAAGGACATGAATAACACTTTTTTTTTTTTGTCTGCAGATGGAAGAACTGAACTGTAGAAACTGGAGAGTGTGTAACAGGTTACCCTGAAGATTCAGTACTTCTTATTTTTCTGAGGTTGCCCACATTGACCTACAGTGATTAATGGTAGTAGGGTGGTTTTGTTTATCTCAGGGAATGCCATCTGCAAGGTGATGAGCATAAATCACTTACAGGTAAAGTATGTAATTTTGGCCTTGAATTCCACCAAGACAACTTTCATACATAAATGTAAGTCCAAACCAAAATGTGTGTAGACCCACACCCTGATGAGCTGCATTTTGTTTTATTCAGAGGACCAGAAAATATCAATGTATATTGAGATGCCAAGCAAGTTCTTGGAA